>NC_069505.1:248700063-248902563 GCF_027579735.1 Bombina bombina | reverse complement strand
CCCCGCCGACCCCTGTATTACATTTATTAACCCCTAACTTGCCCCCCACAACGTCGCCGCCAGCTACTTAAAATAATTAACCCCTAATCTTCCGACCGCAAATCGCCGCCACCTACGTTATCCCTATGTACCCCTAATCTGCTGCCCTAACATCGCCGACCCCTATATTATATTTATTAACCCCTAATCTGCCCCCCTCAACGTCGCCGACACCTGCCTACACTTATTAACCCCTAATCTGCCGAGCGGACCTGAGCGCTACTATAATAAATGTATTAACCCCTAATCCGCCTCACTAACCCTATCATAAATAGTATTAACCCCTAATCTGCCCTCCCTAACATCGCCGACACCTAACTTCAATTATTAACCCCTAATCTGCCGACCGGAGCTCACCGCTATTCTAATAAATGTATTAACCCCTAAAGCTAAGTCAAACCCTAACACTAACACCCCCCTAAGTTAAATATAATTTTTATCTAACGAAATAAATTAACTCTTATTAAATAAATTATTCCTATTTAAAGCTAAATACTTACCTGTAAAATAAACCCTAATATAGCTACAATATAAATTATAATTATATTGTAGCTATTTTAGGATTAATATTTATTTTACAGGCAACTTTGTAATTATTTTAACCAGGTACAATAGCTATTAAATAGTTAAGAACTATTTAATAGTTACCTAGTTAAAATAATAACAAATTTACCTGTAAAATAAATCCTAACCTAAGATATAATTAAACCTAACACTACCCTATCAATAAAATAATTAAATAAACTACCTACAATTACCTACAATTAACCTAACACTACACTATCAATAAATTAATTAAACACAATTCCTACAAATAAATACAATTAAATAAACTAGCTAAAGTACAAAAAATAAAAAAGAACTAAGTTACAGAAAATAAAAAAATATTTACAAACATAAGAAAAATATTACAACAATTTTAAACTAATTACACCTACTCTAAGCCCCCTAATAAAATAACAAAGCCCCCCAAAATAAAAAATTCCCTACCCTATTCTAAATTAAAAAAGTTACAAGCTCTTTTACCTTACCAGCCCTGAACAGGGCCCTTTGCGGGGCATGCCCCAAGAATTTCAGCTCTTTTGCCTGTAAAAGAATAAATACAATACCCCCCCCCAACATTACAACCCACCACCCACATACCCCTAATCTAACCAAAACCCCCCTTAAATAAACCTAACACTAAGCCCCTGAAGATCTTCCTACCTTGTCTTCACCATCCAGGTATCACCGATCCGTCCTGGCTCCAAGATCTTCATCCAACCCAAGCGGGGGTTGGCGATCCATAATCCGGTCCAGAAGAGGTTCCAAAGTCTTCCTCCTATCCGGCAAGAAGAGGACATCCGGACCGGCAAACATCTTCTCCAAGCGGCATCTTCGATCTTCTTCCATCCGGAGCGAAGCGGCAGGATCCTGAAGACCTCCAGCGCGGAACATCCATCCGGACCGACGACTGAACGACGAATGACTGTTCCTTTAAGGGACGTCATCCAAGATGGCGTCCCTCGAATTCCGATTGGCTGATAGGATTCTATCAGCCAATCGGAATTAAGGTAGGAATTTTCTGATTGGCTGATGGAATCAGCCAATCAGAATCTAGTTCAATCCGATTGGCCGATCCAATCAGCCAATCAGATTGAGCTCGCATTCTATTGGCTGATCGGAACAGCCAATAGAATGCGAGCTCAATCTGATTGGCTGATTGGATCAGCCAATCGGATTGAACTTGATTCTGATTGGCTGATTCCATCAGCCAATAAGAAAATTCCTACCTTAATTCCGATTGGCTGATAGAATCCTATCAGCCAATCGGAATTCGAGGGACGCCATCTTGGATGACGTCCCTTAAAGGAACAGTCATTCGTCGTTCAGTCGTCGGTCCGGATGGATGTTCCGCGCTGGAGGTCTTCAGGATCCTGCCGCTTCGCTCCGGATGGAAGAAGATCGAAGATGCCGCTTGGAGAAGATGTTTGCCGGTCCGGATGTCCTCTTCTTGCCGGATAGGAGGAAGACTTTGGAACCTCTTCTGGACCGGATTATGGATCGCCAACCCCCGCTTGGGTTGGATGAAGATCTTGGAGCCAGGACGGATCGGTGATACCTGGATGGTGAAGACAAGGTAGGAAGATCTTCAGGGGCTTAGTGTTAGGTTTATTTAAGGGGGGTTTGGGTTAGATTAGGGGTATGTGGGTGGTGGGTTGTAATGTTGGGGGGGGGGTATTGTATGTTTTTTTTTACAGGCAAAAGAGCTGAAATTCTTGGGGCATGCCCCGCAAAGGGCCCTGTTCAGGGCTGGTAAGGTAAAAGAGCTTGTAACTTTTTTAATTTAGAATAGGGTAGGGAATTTTTTATTTTGGGGGGCTTTGTTATTTTATTAGGGGGCTTAGAGTAGGTGTAATTAGTTTAAAATTGTTGTAATATTTTTCTTATGTTTGTAAATATTTTTTTATTTTCTGTAACTTAGTTCTTTTTTATTTTTTGTACTTTAGCTAGTTTATTTATTGTATTTATTTGTAGGAATTGTGTTTAATTAATTTATTGATAGTGTAGTGTTAGGTTAATTGTAGGTAATTGTAGGTAGTTTATTTAATTAATTTATTGATAGGGTAGTGTTAGGTTTAATTATAACTTAGGTTAGGATTTATTTTACAGGTAAATTTGTTATTATTTTAACTAGGTAACTATTAAATAGTTCTTAACTATTTAATAGCTATTGTACCTGGTTAAAATAATTACAAAGTTGCCTGTAAAATAAATATTAATCCTAAAATAGCTATAATATAATTATAATTTATATTGTAGCTATATTAGGATTTATTTTACAGGTAAGTATTTAGCTTTAAATAGGAATAATTTATTTAATAAGAGTTAATTTATTTCGTTAGATAAATATTATATTTAACTTAGGGGGGTGTTAGTGTTAGGGTTAGACTTAGCTTTAGGGGTTAATCCATTTATTAGAATAGCGGTGAGCTCCGGTCGGCAGATTAGGGGTTAATAATTGAAGTTAGGTGTCGGCGATGTTAGGGAGGGCAGATTAGGGGTTAATACTATTTATGATAGGGTTAGTGAGGCGGATTAGGGGTTAATAACTTTATTATAGTAGCGCTCAGGTCCGCTCGGCAGATTAGGGGTTAATAAGTGTAGGCAGGTGTCGGCGACGTTGTGGGGGGCAGATTAGGGGTTAATAAATATAATATAGGGGTCGGCGGTGTTAGGGGCAGCAGATTAGGGGTACATAGGGATAATGTAAGTTGCGGCGGTTTACGGAGCGGAAGATTAGGGGTTAATAATATAATGCAGGGGTCAGCGATAGCGGGGGCGGCAGATTAGGGGTTAATAAGTGTAAGGTTAGGGGTGTTTAGACTCGGGGTACATGTTAGAGTGTTAGGTGCAGACGTAGGAAGTGTTTCCCCATAGCAAACAATGGGGCTGCGTTAGGAGCTGAACGCTGCTTTTTTGCAGGTGTTAGGTTTTTTTTCAGCTCAAACAGCCCCATTGTTTCCTATGGGGGAATCGTGCACGAGCACGTTTTTGAGGCTGGCCGCGTCCGTAAGCAACTCTGGTATCGAGAGTTGCATTTGCGGTAAAAATGCTCTACGCTCCTTTTTTGGAGCCTAACGCAGCATTTGTTTGAACTCTCGATACCAGAGTTAATTTTATGGTGCGGCCAGAAAAAAGCCCGCGGAGCGTTAACAGCCCTTTTACCGCCGAACTCCAAATCTAGGCCTAAGTGTCATCATACCTGTCCTCTACCAAACTTCCAGACTATTCATTAAATAACGGGCGTTGGTTGTGTGCGCTTTCCTAATAGGCTTATTCTGATGTGAGTCACTTTTCACATAACCACGCATATTCGAAATTCATGCTGTAGTGTGTATATTCCCAGCCTTGAATCATATTAACATATAAATATATATGTATATATTCATATACATATATATTTTAAAATGCTGTCCAGCGCTGCGCTACTTACCCCCTTCGATGTGTGAGGTTCTGATGCTGTCAGAATGAGGCTCCCATAGGAGCCTATGAAAGCGAACTCTCATGAGCTGGTATTACAAAGTGGAGCGCTAATATCGTTTGCACGAAAGGGATATTTAGCTCTCCACTTGTAATCTAGCCCGCAATGTGAATACAGTTAAAGTTGTCAATGCATATATATTCCTTGAATGCTCATATTAAAATTGTATATATAAATATGTTTTAACAATATTTTATATATATATATATTCTGTAACTGTGAAGTATATGTGTAGCTAAATATTATATCCAGCTATATATTTTTCCACTAGCTTCTGTAGCACAAATAGCTAGTTCTATCTCTCCATCGATCACCTGCGAATCTGTGGTCTTGGCAGAAGTTAGCAATTACGTGTCACATATTATGATGACTTGATGACCCTTGTGTCATGGCAAAACACCAGTCGCAAATGGGAGCAAATAGCTGGAAAATAGCAGAGCAGCTTCCCAGAGGTCTTCGGTTAATTTATACATGGATCTTACAAAGCAGAGCCTCAATGCAAGAAGAGTCTTATATTCCGAAAGGTTAATAATACAATCAATCCTTCTATTATTACTTGATGAAAAACATTTCTTCACCTGGTGCTAAGAAGATGAAACTCTTTCGAAAAGTGCATTACTTTTTAGATTCTAAAATCCTCTAAATAGTTGATTCCCCCAGAGATCTGTGAAATACACACACATACACACACACATATATATATACACACACACACACATACACACACATATATACATGCATACACACACAGACATACACAAACACACACATATATACACACAGACACACACATATATACACACAAACATATATATATATATACACACACATACACACATATATACATGCATACACACACACACACACACACACATACATACACACACACATACATACACACATATATACACACATACACGCACACAAACACACATACACACACATACAGATACACACACACATACATATACACACACACACACACACACATACACACACAGAGACACATACACACATATATACTCTATATATACAAACACATACACACACACATAATATATTTGCATACACACACACGCATATATACACACACATATATACACACACAAACACACACACACACATATATATATATATATATATATATATATATATATATACACATACAGTATATACATACAGAGGAGGGAAATTAAAAAACAATAATCCACTCAATATTAAACAAAGGAAAATTAATACATTCTTACTCACCCATTGCAGTTCTTTAGCTGTCCAGGACTAGTGAGATTTTAAGTCTCCTAGTTATAACTGGAAAATTAGAAATTCCACTATTCCTGGGCTACTCAGAAACTGCTATGGTTAAGTATATAATACAGAATGTTTGGTTAGCATACTGAACAAAAACACAAATTAAATTTAAATATATAGGAGTGTTGCCAATAAGGCCAAATAGTTACTCAAAACAGGGGGTATTGTGGCATTTCCATATACAGAAATAGACAAAAAATGAAATGCTGCAAAAAATAATCTGTATACAAATTCCTATGCTTGTATAATTACACTGGGATTTTAGTCACACAATATGGCCTTACTCTGCTTAGCAGGTCACCAATATGAACTGGTCCTAACATTACAAAAATCTGACTTGTGGGATAAATCATTTCTGCTTCTCTCTTTAAAATATATATGTGTGGTCAATAAGAAAGCATAACATGCAGGCACAAAATATACAAAAGTGTTACTACAAATTGTGTATCTGGAACTAGAAGATAAACTAAGTTAACCTGCACTAACAAGACTAATTAATGCTGATTGGCTTTAGAGAGCTCTTCCCAGATGCGGGAGCTGCCATATTGCTCCTCTCGTATCACTGGGTGATGAAGAATAAGAGTCACTGTAGCTAGAGGTTTATCTCACTCGCTGCAAGGCCTGGAGGCTGTTAGCATTCAAACTGAGAAAACTTTACTGACTCCATAGCACATTACATCCCAGTGGAATCATTTAGTTTTATGTATAATGGACATCTCTAAAATAGATATTGCTATATTTTTCTTCAAAACAATAACACCGATTACTCTCAACTCTAATATTTTTTAAATGTAGTTTTATTTGTTCAAATATAGAATTTCTATGCTCTAAATTATTATAGCATGCAGTAGTTGCTTTACGTACCCTTGGTAACTATGGGCCCAATGAACAAAATCTGTCAACATGAAGAGAAGCGCTGTCCTTAGTTACAATTGATATAAGTAAAAGAATGATAAAATGCGAGTTACCATGTACCTTAAATATGAGATTTAAAGGGACAGTCAAGTCAAAATTCAACTTTCATGAATCAGATAGTGCATGCAATTTTAAACAACTCTCCAATTTACGTTTATCATAAAATTTGTTCTCTTGGGGGTCTATTTAAGAAGCAGCGGATGCTGCCTCCGACCCACTCCGCTTCAGTTCTGGCTATTTAAGATGCAGCGGTCCTGATTGACACCCGTTGCTAGCGGCGAATCTGCAGGGGGTGGTATTGCACCAGCAGTTCACAAGAACTGTTGGTGCAATGATAAATGCAGACAGTGTATGCTGTCAGCATTTATTGATGTGCGGCGGACATGATATGCTACATCAGATCATGTCTGTCCACACATTAATAAATGGACCCCCAATTATTCTTTGCTGGAAGCTAAAACTAGGTAGGCTCATATGCTAAGTTAGAAAAAAAAATCTTAAAGTAAATATTCTGTATAACTCACACTCTGCCTCTTTAGTAAACAAATTATCCCCAAATTAATTTGTAAGTAATATATTTCAAACAGGTATAAAGTCTGGCGCAAACAATGCTGGTGTGGTTTAAAATAATTATCTAACTTGAAATTGTTGAAAATGAAATAGGCACTATGTGATATTGCTAAAAACCACTTCACTGCAAATATCAGCTGGTTAGCTGATTTCTGTGTGGAACCTTTAATCAAGTCAACATAAATTCCCAAATCCTCTCTAATCTAAATGACTCATATAAGACTCCTAGGATGTCTATGCGTTATGGATATATAAAAAGTATTATTCAATATGGGTACAAACAAGGTGGTTAAATTAACTCAGAGACCAAATTTCTATTTTAAAAGACTCTAAAACAATTTAATTTATATTCGATTTACATTACAAGCATGCATACAATTAAATATTTAGTAATCCTAACTATAACTTTAAAATTGTAAGGTTTTTTTAAACCACACAATTTGAATTCATACACCGGTGTATTTCACAACTAATGAAATTCATTCATTCTATTTAATCAAACAATACTCTGTCTAAAAAAACAATGATAACAATGGTTACAAATATTTTGCAACAATCTTGCAGCAGCAATGATTACAAATGGTTAAAACAATTAGCCAATTGATATAGGGCTTAACTTGGGCTGATATAGTACACTTAATATATGTTTGTGTTTTCAAGATCTTGAATTGTTACAGCAAACTTTCGCCTAGATTTAGAGTTCTGCGTTAGCCGTCAAAAACAGCGTTAAGGGGTCCTAACGCTGGTTTTGGCCGCCCGCTGGTATTTAGAGTCAGGCAGGAAAGGGTCTAATGCTTACTTCCCTACCGCGATTCCAGGCTACCGCAAATCCCCTTACGCCAATTGCGTATCATATCTTTTCAATGGGATCTGCCTAACGCTGGTATTTGGAGTCTTGGGAGAAGTGAGCGGTAGACCCTCTACCGACAAGACTCCAGCCGCAGAAAAAAGTCAGTAGTTAAGAGCTTTATGGGCTAACGCCGGAATATAAAGCTCTGTCCTAACTACTGTGCTCTAAAGCAGTGTTTTCAACCAGTGTGCCGCGGCACACTAGTGTGCCGTGAGAGATTCTCAGGTGTGCAGCGGCAGACTGACAACAGTGTGACATATTTTTTAAATTTTGCTTGTTTTGATGTGACAGGCTCATCAGGCAGACATCATTTACAGCCATGACATATTGACATTCATTCACAGACAATCATTATGATTGTTTGTGAATGAATGTCAATATGTCACATATAGTTTGTAGGAGGCATGGCATGACAGCACAGTACAGTACAGTGCACCATTTTAGGATGGTGGTGTGCTGCAGGATTTTTTAATGTAAAAAAGTGTGCCACGGCAAAAAAAAAGGTTGAAAATCACTGCTCTAAAGTACACTAACACCCATAAACTACCTATGTACCCCTAAACCGAGGCCCCCCCCATATCGCCGTCACTCTAATAATTTTTTTTAACCCCTAATCTGCCGACCGGACACTGCCGCCACCTACATTATACCTATAAACCCCTAATCTGCTGCCCCTAACATCGCCGACCCCTATATTATATTTATTAACCCTTAATCTGCCCCCCCCCCCAACATCGCCGCTACCTAACTACACTTATTAACCCCTAATCTGCCGACCGGACCTCGCCGCCACTATAATAAATGTATTAACCCCTAAACCGCCGCTCTCCCGCCTCACAAACACTATAATAAATAGTATTAACCCCTAATCTGCCCTCCCTAACATCGCCGCCACCTAATTTAAAGTATTAACCCCTAATCTGTCGACCGGACCTCGCCGCTACTATAATAAATGTATTAACCCCTAAAGCTAAGTCTAACCCTAACCCTAACACCCCCCTAAATTAAATATAATTTTAATCTAACGAAATAAATTAAATCTTATTAACTAAAGTATTCCTATTTAAAACTAAATACTTACCTGTAAAATAAACCCTAATATAGCTACAATATAACGAAAAATTTTATTGTAGCTATTTTAGGATTTATATTTATTTTACAGGCAACTTTGTATTTATTTTAACTAGGTACAATAGCTATTAAATTGTTATTAACTATTTAATAGCTACCTAGTTAAAATAATTACAAAATTACCTGTAAAATAAATCATAATGTAAGTTACAATTAAACCTAACACTACAGTATCAATAAATTAATTAAATAAATTACCTACAATTACATACAATTAAATAAACTAAACTAAATTACAAAAAATAAAAAAGATTACAAGAATATTAGGCTAATTACACCTACTCTAAGCCCCCTAATAAAATAAAAAAGCCCCCCAAAATAATAAAGGTCCCTACCCTATTCTAAATTAAAAAGTAATCAGCTCTTTTACCAGCCCTTAAAAGGGCTTTTTGCGGGGCATGCCCCAAAGTAATCAGCTCTTTTGCCTGTAAAAAAAAATGCAACCCCCCCAACATTAAAACCCACCACCCAATTAGATTGAGCTTGCATTCTATTGGCTGTTCCGATCAGCCAATAGAATGCAAGCTCAATCTGATTGGCTGATTGGATCAGCCAATCGTATTGAACTTGAATCTGATTGGCTGATTCAATCAGCCAATCAGATTTTTCCTACCTTAATTCCGATTGGCTGATAGAATCCTATCAGCCAATCGGATTTCGAGGGACGCCATCTTGGACGACGTCATTTAAAGGAACCTTTATTCGGCAAGTAGGCGTCGGTTGAAGAAGATGGATCCGCGTTGGCTGGAAAGAAGATGGCTCCGCTCCGCTCCGGATAGATGAAGATAGAAGATGCCGCTTGGATGAAGATGTCTGCCGGTCCGGATGTCCTCTTCTGCCCGGATAGGATGAAGACTTCTGCCGGTCTGGATGTCCTCTTCTGTCCCATCGGATGAAGACTTCGGCGCGGCTGGGTGAAGACGACTCAAGGTAGGAAGATCTTCAGGGGGGTAGTGTTAGGTTTATTTAAGGGGGGTTTGGGTTAGAGTAGGGGTATGTGGGTGGTGGGTTTTAATGTTGGGGAGGTTGTATTTTTTTTCAGGCAAAAGAGCTGATTACTTTGGGGCATGCCCTGTTAAGAGCCCTTTTAAGGGCTGGTAAAAGAGCTGATTACTTTTTAATTTAGAATAGGGTAGGGACCTTTATTATTTTGGGGGGCTTTTTTATTTTATTAAGGGGCTTAGAGTAGGTGTAATTAGCCTAATATTCTTGTAATCTTTTTTTATTTTTTGTAATTTAGTGTTTGTTTGTTTTTGTAATTTAGTTTAGTTTATTTAATTGTATGTAATTGTAGATAATTTATCTAATTAATTTATTGATAGTGTAGTGTAAGGTTTAATTGTAACTTACGTTAGGATTTATTTTACAGGTTATTTTGTAATTATTTTAACTAGGTAGCTATTAAATAGTTAATAATTATTTAATAGCTATTGTACCTAGTTAAAATAAATACAAAGTTGCCTGTAAAATAAATATAAATCCTAAAATAGCTACAATATAATTTTTCAATATACAGGTAAGTATTTAGTTTTAAATAGGAATACTTTAGTTAATAAGATTTAATTTATTTCGTTAGATTAAAATTATATTTTATTTAGGGGGGTGTTAGGGTTAGACTTAACTTTAGGGGTTAATGCATTTATTATAGTAGCGGCGAGGTACGGTCGGCAGATTAGGGGTTAATGCTTGAAGTTAGGTGGCGGCGATGTTAGGGAGGGAAGATTAGGGGTTAATACTATTTATTATAGTGTTTGCGAGGCGGGAGTGCGGCGGTTTAGGGGTTAATACATTTATTATAGTGGCGGAGATGTCCGGTCGGCAGATTAGGGGTTAATAAGTGTAGTTAGGTAGCGGCAAGGTTGGGGGGGCATATTAGAGTTAGTTAATATAATCTAGGGGTCGGCAGTGTTAGGGGCAGCAGATTAGGGGTACATAGGGATAATGTAGGTTGCAGCGGTGTACGGAGTGGCAGATTAGGGGTTAATAGTATAATGCAGGTGTCGGTGATGTTGGGGACGGCAGATTAGAGGTTAATAAATGTAAGGTTAGGGGTGTTTAGACTTGGGGTTCATGTTAGGGTGTTAGGTGTAGACTTAGAAACTGTTTCCCCATAGGAAACAATGGGGCTGCGTTGGGAGCTTAACGCTGCTTTTTACAGGTGTTAGGTTTTTTTAAAGCCCTAACTGCCCCATTGTTTCCTATGAGGGAATCGTGCACGAGCACGTTTTGGCAGATTACCGCTACCGTAAGCAATGCTGGTGATGAGGGTTGAAGTGGCGGAAAATTCGGCTCAACACACCCTTTTTGGAGCCTAACGCAGCCCCTCAGACAACTCTCAATACCAGCGTTGTTTGGAAGCAGCGGTAGGAAAAAAAGCTGCGTTAGCTACGCGGGTCTATACCGACAAAACTCTAAATCTAGGCCTTTGTTTTTACGCTGTTAGTGCATATTAATTTCAATTCTTTGAAGGTGTAAAATGTAGATGGTATCTCCGTTTCGTGGTACAAAAGTTTATGTGCTTTAAAAGTTATTTTCCACTGCTTGAGATAGTTTGCAGCTTTTTGCGATGATGTGAAATTAAGGGATTTTGGCAGGTTTTTAGAATTTATAACCCACTACCCTCTTACTAAAGTTTATGTGCTTTAAAAGTTATTTTCCACTGCTTGAGATAGTTTGCAGCTTTTTGCGATGATGTGAATTAAGGGATTTTGGCAGGTTTTTAGAACTTATAACTAACTACCCTCTTACCTTCCGTGACCCTCTGTGTAACACTCCTGTGTTGGTCACTTAGATCTCCTCTCGGGCGCTTAGCAACTTAAGCTGTTTCTGTCAGAGCCATATCGTGCACTTCAAACTGAAAAATAAACTGGGGATACGAGGAGAAGGTGAGCGCTCACAAATACTTAATCCTTGCAAAGAACAGAGACATTGTACCAAGAACAGGAAACCTTGGTTAAAACACCCAGCGGATTTGCTTTACTTCATAGCTGAAAGAGAGCTCAGAAACAGCTTAAGTTGCTAAGCATCCGAGAGGAGATCTAACTGACCAACACAGGAGTGCTACACGGAGGGTCGCGGAAGGTAAGAGGGTAGTGGGTTATAAGTTCTAAAAACCTGCCAAAATCTCTTAATTTCACATCATCGCAAAAAGCTGCAAACTATCTCAAGCAGTGGAAAAAAAACTTTTAAAGCACATAAACTTTAGTAAGAGGGTAGTGGGTTATAAATTCTAAAAACCTGCCAAAATCCCTTAATTTCACATCATCGCAAAAAGCTTCAAACTATCTCAAGCAGTGGAAAATAACATTTAAAGCACATAAACTTTAGTACCACAAAACGGAGATACCATCTACATTTTACACCTTCAAAGAATTGAAATTCATATACACTAACAGAGTAAAAACAAACGGCTAGATTTAGAGTTTTGTCGGTAAAGACCTGCGTTGCTAATGAGCCTTTTTTTCCAGTGCACCCTTAAGCCAATGCTAGTATTACGAGTTTTCTGAATGGCTGGGTTAGCCTCAGAAAAGTGAGCGTTGAGCCAAATTTAGCTCCACTTCAACCCTCAATACCAGCGTTGCTTACGGTAGCAGTAAGCTGGAAAAACGTTCTCGTTCACAATATCCCCATAGGAAACAATGGGGCTGAGGTGGCTGGAAAAAAAAACGAACACCTGCAAAAAAGCAGCGTTCAGCTCCTAACGCAGCCCCATTGTTTCCTATGGGGAAACACTTTCTAAGTCTACACCTAACACCCTAACATGTACCCCGAGTCTTTTTTCTTTCTCCTTATATGTTAGAAGGGACTCTCTGTCAGTGTTTTTGGCTCTATCTAGAAAAAGAAAATAAAAATCAAATTGACATTCCATTCATTACCAATTACCATGCCGATCACAATATAATTAAAGGCATCATAAGAAAACACTGGCACCTTGTAAGGGAAGATACGATTTTGGGGAAAACTATCATAGAACAACCTAAATTTGTTTTTAAAAAAGCAACAAACTTAAAATCTATACTAGCTCCCAGTGAACTGAAAAAACCTAAACAAAATCTGAAGAGACAGAAAGATCTGACAGGTAAAAACATCAGTGGTTTTTTCCCATGCTATACCTGCAAAGCCTGCACACATAGTAAAAAGTTAAAAAATTTACAAATAAACAATTTTGACAAATTAATTAATATCAAGGATGTAATAAGATGCACTGACAAAAACATAATATCTCAAATGCTCCTGTAATCTCTTTTATTTTGGAGAGACCAAAAGAATCGTAAGAGACAGACTAAGGGAACATCTCTGCCAGATAGAACGAGGCTCTGAAGACACACATTTATACAAACACTTTAAATCTGTCCATAAAGGGAACACCAAAGATCTTTTATATTGGGGAATACAAAAAGTAAAAAATAATTGGAGGGGCGGAGACATAGAGAAAAAATTATTAATCAAAGAAGCTGAGTTAATTTATAAATACAACACATTATATCCGAATGGGCTCAACTCTGAAATGGATCTATCACCTTTTCTCTTTGAATGAAGCTATGTAGTAAATACACACAACACAATATATATCCCTTTTTTTAGAAATAATGTTATTATAATAAATCTGTATCATAGAGCTTATGACTGCTTAGTATATAGAAAGCTGCCCCATGAAAAAGTTCCACCTTAAAACTCTGCTGACATATATGAGCAAGAGAGATAACAAAACATACCACCTTAAATAAGGTCAATTATGGAAGACCAATCAGAAAGAACTGATGCCTTTAAATATTATGCTACAACAGTCACCAGGATCCTGATAAAGCTCTTCTGAGCGAAACGCGTCGACCTTGTGACTGCTGACCCTACAATTGTGTGAATTAAATACACAAAGAGACTCTTTTTCTTATACCAAATGATTTCAGTTTTAATACTGTAACAACCCGGGTTGTCTATTATACCTCTTTTGGAACCTCAAAGTCCTGCGTGCATCAAGCACTAAGTGCAGGCTTTTTCCACAAACATTGTTATCTTACAAAAGTTTCTATTTCATCACCTACAAGAATCTGCCTGTCTTCTAAACACTCCCAGCCAATCCTACCCGAGATACCAAGTTGTGACGTCAGACGCCAAGACACATGCGGCGCTGATCAGTCACCAGGTGAGAAGGGGAATCGGATGCGGTAAGACGGGTCTGGAGACCAACAGGTACTCGATTCTATTAAGAAAATATTGTCTTCAACCGGAGATAATACTAATCTCAAAATAACTCTCTACATTAATATTTGCTAAAACGCTCATGCATATTTGAAACTGCACGTCTGAACTGCTATTATCCATTTGAGTACAGCAGGGCATATCAATATCCTTTAACCTGCCTAACGTTCAAAGAAACGTACATTTGCATACATATATTTTTAATGTATGGGGCAGCTTATGTAATCATTATTGAAAGTGTCACTAATCTTTGTTTTTATTTTGTATATTTTACATAGTAAGGGAGACGTCCCTTTATTCTGATGTTTTTAGTATATCGTTATACATGCAATTTTGTATAAAATATTTTTCGTTTACATTAACTACATTAATTCTTTCTTATTCCTCCAGAGTGGTATTGTAGTATTGAACACTAATTAGTTACTATTTATTGTAACACATTTCACCTTGTAACCCACATTATCTATTTCACATAAACATATAACATTTTTGATATATATCATTAAAATTTTTTAGTATACCTTTAGCTTTCAGTAGCGCACCTATCACCCCCATTTACTCACTCTATCGTTTTTTGAAAGACGGAAGGATCTTTCTATTTTTAGGTGTTTGGTAACTACCCTTACACTAGCGCACTACTATATCCCCTACACTCACATCTAATTTTATTATTTTGGGGGGCTTTTTTATTTTATTAGGGGGATTAAATTAGGTGTAATTAGATTAAAATTTTTGTAATATTTTTTTATTTTTTGTAATTTAGTGGGGGTTTTTTTGTATTATAGTTTAGTTTATTTAATTGTATATTATTTCAGATAATTGTAGTTAATTTATTTAATTAATTTATTGATAGTGTAGTGTTAGGTGTATTTGTAACTTAGGTTAGGATTAATTTTACAGGTAATTTTGTTATTATTTTAACTAGGTAGCTATTAAATAGTTAATAAATATTTAATAGCTATTGTACCTAGTTAAAATAAATACAAAGTTGCCTGTAAAATAAATATACATCCTAAAATAGCTACAATGTAACTATTAGTTATATTGTAGCTATATAAGATTTATTTTATAGGTAAGTATTTAGTTTTAAATAGGAATAATTTAGTTAATGATAGTAAATTTATTTCATTTTATTTAAATTATATTTAAGTTAGGGGGTGTTAGGGTTAGGGTCAGACTTAGGTTTAGGGGTTAATAACTTTATTATAGTAGCGGCGACGTTGGGGGCAGGAGATTAGGGGTTAATAATTGTAGGTAGGTGGCGGCGATGTTAGGGAGGGCAGATTAGGGGTTAATAAAATTTATTATTGTGTTTGCGAGGCGGGATTGCAGCGGTTTAGGGGTTAATACATTTATTATAGTGGCGGCGATGTCTGGCAGCAGATTAGGGGTTAATAAGTGTAGGTAGGTGGCAGCAACATTGGGGGGGGTCAAATTAGGGGTTAATAAATATAATATAGGTGTCGGCGATGTTAGGGGCAGCCGATTAGGGGTTCATAGGTATAATGTAGGTGGCTGCGATGTCCGGTCGGTAGATTAGGGGTTAAATCATTTTATTTTAGTGTTTGTGATGTGGGGGGGGCTCAGTTTAGGGGTTCATAGGTAGTTTATGGGTGTTAGTGTACTTTGTAGCACTGTAGTTAAGAGCTTTATGTTACGGCGTTAGCCCATAAAACTCTTAACTACTGACTTTTTTAGGCGGTAGGAGTCTTGGCGGTAGAGGCTGTACCGCTCACTTCTTCAAAGACTCATAATACCGGCGTTAGGCAAATCCCATAGAAAAGATAGGATATGCAATTGACGTAAGGGGATTTGCGGTAGCCAAAAGTCACGGAAGAAAAGTGAGCGGTACACCTGTACCTGCCTGACTCGTAATACCAGCGGGCGTTAAAAAGAACCCCTTAACGCTGCTTTTTAAGGCTAACGCAGAACTCTAAATCTAGGTGAAAGTTTGCTGTAACAATTCAAAATCTTGAAAACACAAACATATATTAAGTGTAGTATATCAGCCCAAATTAAGCCCTGTATCAGTTGGCTAATTGTTTTAACCATTTGTAATAATTGCTGCTGCAAGATTGTTGCAAAATATTTGTAACCATTGTTATCATTGTTTTTTTAGACAGAGTATTGTTTGATTAAATAGAATGAATGAATTTTATTAGTTGTGAAATACACCGGTGTATGAATTCAAATTGTGTGGTTTAAAAAAACCTTATAATTTTAAAGTTATAGTTAGGATTACTAAATATTTAATTGTATTGTCAAGGTATATGTAAGGTTAATAAATATATATTTTAATCATATGTTTTAAGATTAATAAATGTATATACATATTTTGATCATGTGTTTGACTGGTCAGTGGAGGATGATTCAATTCATTCTTAACTTGGGACTCCTGTCCCATCCTCCCACATTCATTGTGCAAAAAGTGAAGAGGGCATCCAAGTGAGAACAATAGAGCATTTGGTTTAATTAAAATTTAACAACAATTTCAGGAAACCATATGTGTGATTTTCTGGGAACGTGAGATAAAATCTATTACCCCTCACAACGTGCCGTAGAGTCTGACTCAGGCGACATTATCTTGTGAGAAAGTATCTCTGTGCATTTCAAATGCAAATAAACCATGCTATGTGGGTGGGGCAGTGAAGACCTTAGGAAACAAAGACAAATACTATGGTGTGAGCTTAAAATTACTGAAAGCAGTGTGGGTTGAAGAATTAACATTTACAACCCCTGTATAACACAGATAAAAATAAATACATTTTTGTACTGTACAATACTAGTTTCATATGTGTTTGGAATAATTCAAATAACCCATATATGTATATATATGGGACTGAGACATTTTATATTAAATGAATGATTGCTAGGTTGAGTAATAACTACATCAAATACATATGAATGCTTGGATCATTTCTAATAATTATTTCTATTTTTCTTGCAGACAACCATTGGTCATGGGCATCAATCTATGCACTTAGAAAGAGGAGCACTGAATACCTCAGCCTCTGTGTTGTTAAGAATATGAATAAATATTTGTGGACCTAAAAAGAAATAATTAATGACACTTATTATTTTATTTCAGGTGAACTATGGGCAAAGTTCCTGCGTGAAAGAATTGTGGGAGACATAGAGCATACTATATTATATGAAAACATATTAGATGTATAAATGCCATTAATTTCAGAAACAGGATACATTATTTTAATATAATATACTGTGTTTCAAATCAAAATGATCAGAAAATTCATAAGATATTACTTATCCAAAACAAATATTGTGAGTAGTTGTTGCAGTAAATTATGATAAAATGAATAAACATTTCATAGAAATACTGAATTAAGTTGTTAAAATGTTTAGAAATGGTATTGCATGTATTGCTGTGTTGTGCTGTCTGCTGCCACCTAGTGTTGTGATGTGAAATTGCAGCCATGAGATGATTGGTTGTTGCAAGGATGCATATCCTTGGCAACATACATTCCCAAATGAACCAATCCATGTTCAGTTGCAAAGGGCCAATCCAAAACAAGGTTTCCATTGAGAGTCCCGAATACTCACCAATGATAGATAATGATCAAAAAAGGGGAGGGGTAAAATCAGATGATTTAACCCCAAGCATAGAGACTGAGAGGAGGCTGCTGGCTAATCCTGGAGGAATAACAACTGTGGTTATTATTAAAGCACACAGCTACTCTTGGACTCCATATGCAATATCCCCAATTTTGAAATTCTGAGGTGAAATTGAATCTGTTGAGAAAGATTGGAAACTGGATATCGACTGGTTTATTTGGTAAAGTATTGAAACTACATGTGATGTTTTAAAATAAGTTATATGCATAGTCACTACAGTTAAACTAAA
This sequence comes from Bombina bombina, assembly GCF_027579735.1. Lineage (NCBI taxonomy): Eukaryota > Metazoa > Chordata > Amphibia > Anura > Bombinatoridae > Bombina > Bombina bombina. The sequence continues at coordinate 248,884,665 of NC_069505.1, read as the reverse complement.
ATTGGAAGATTGGAGAGAGCAAATTGTGTTTTTAAATTGTATTTCATAAGCCTATGTGTTGTTTAAATTTGTATCTGGTAGACTAAGTAACTTATCTGTGCAAGTTCTGATGTTTTAAATTAATACTGTATTAGGATAAATTGCAGTTAAATAGCATAATATATATATTATCCTATTGTTTATAAGCACTGTTTAGAATTGTATTGCTTGGATGTTAAAAGTTAAAGGTTTTAGTCCCATTGTGTTAACTGAATGAAAGGCTATTTGTAAATAAGGCTGATTTGTGAAGGTAAATTTTTCTGGGCTTTGTAAGAAGGATAGCATATCTTAATAGTCGGTTTTAGCATATATAATATTGTGTCATATTCTGGTATTGCAAATATATTTCAAAATGTTCATGGATATTAACTAAATAAAAGAATTCAGGTATTTATATCTAGTAGATGCATGTTGGTTAAGGGTTTCTATTTTTAAGGATAATTATCATTTGTATTGTGTTATAACCCTGCCATAAGCTGATATATTATTTGGAGAGCACTACTAAGATTTTCATAAATATACTGACAGTATGCATGCTTGTAAATCGAATATATATTAAATTGTTTTAGAGTCTTTTAAAATAGAAATTTGGTTTCTGAGTTAATTTAACCACTTTTTATATATCCATAACGCATAGACATCCTAGGAGTCTTATATGAGTCATTTAGATTAGAGAGGATTTGGGAATTTGTATTAACTTGATTAAAGGTTCCACACAGAAATCAGCTAACAGCTGATATTTGCAGTGAAGTGGTTTTTAGCAATATCACATAGTGCCTATTTCATTTTCAACAATTTCAAGTTAGATAATTATTTTAAACCACACCAGCATTGTTTGCGCCAGACTTTATATCTGTTTGAAATATCATATGCTAAGTTCTAAGCCCTTGAAGGCCGCCTCTTATCTCAGTGCATTTTGACAGTTTTCCATAGTAAGAAAGTGCTAGTTCTTGTGTGTCCTATAGATAAACATAGTGCTCACTCCCGTGGAGTTATTTATGAGTCAGCACTGATTGGCTAAACTGCATGTCTGTCAAAAGAACAGAGTTAAAAAGTATATTAATTTATCTGTGTTGGTTATACAAAACTGGGGAAATGTTAATAAAGGGATTATCTATCTTTTTAAACATTAGCAATTTTCAAGTAGACTGTTCTTTTAAATATGTTTTTTTCAGTAATTTTAATATGATTTGTAAATTTGCATTTTGCAGTGGGTTTTTAAACATTTATTTGAAAGGGTACTATTTATAAATGATTTTATGGGGACTATTTATTAATGTGCGAGCGAACATGATCTGGTATTATGGATCATGTCCGCCTCACATCAATAAATGTGAACTGCTGGTGCAACGCCGCCCCCTGCAGATTCATGGCCAAACGGCCGCCATCAGGGGTGTCAATCAACCCGATCGTATTGGATTGGGTTGATTTTCGGCGATGTCTGTCTGCCGCCTCAGAGTAGGTGGACAGGTTATGGAGCAGCGGTCTTCATAACTGTCCAGCCTATTCACACTACTCACACTCAGCAACTGTCCAGCCTATTCACACTACTCACACTCAACAACTGTCCAGCCTACTCACACTACTCACACTCAGCAACTGTCCAGCCTACTCACACTACTCACACTCAGCAACTGTCCAGCCTACTCACACTACTCACACTCAGCAACTGTCCAGCCTACTCACACTACTCACACTCAGCAACTGTCCAGCCTACTCACACTACTTACACTCAACAACTGTCCAGCCTACTCACACTACTCACACACAGCAACTGTCCAGCCTACTCACACTACTCACACTCATTCTGCAGGGCCAGCATCCTCTCCTATCTGGAAAGTGCACTCTGCATATTGCAACTGTTAATATCTTGAAGATAAGGTTTTCTTGGTGTTTTCACATTACATTGATGATGATGTGTTTAGCATATTTTTTTTATCACTAAAGTCAATCCTATCCATCCATTTTACAGATTAATATTTTATATCCAATTTTTCCTACAGAGAATGGTGTTTATATTATGATAATTTCAATGTCAAAAACAGCATATTGGAAATCAATAAAAGACACAATCAACTAGATTAGAATCAACCCCATTATTAGCTAGTGTAAGTGATGCAAAACTTGTAAGGAATTAGGGCACTCTATTCTTCATTAGAATGTCCCTTTAATTGCTTTGCCATTTGGTGCAATCCTGATTAAAGAGCAGTAATTTGTTTTAGCTCTTTATAGAGGTTACAGACATCAGCAAAGACTTTATCCCTACGTCCCCAAACAGAAAACTCTATCAGAGTCCCCTGCCTGAGCTGCAGCTTCATCGTGCGAGGACACGGTCATAGATTTTCTTAGCAGTGTGAAATGATTCGCATTGTTCATACAGACAGCACATTAATAACTCGGGAATCTGAAATCTCTTTTTTATCTGAGCTAAGGAACTGCTAGAGGCTTGAGAAGCTGACTCTTTCCTTTTAATACAACGTTCTTTTTCTAACCTAAGAAATGAAAATTGATTGCAAGTGCTTTTTAGAGTTTTTTTTATGCCACTGGAAGTATATGTGAGATAAATATAAGACTATTTATTGACTTTCTGACAAAGCCCTGGTTTAGCTTAATTTATTGAGGACATATATTCAAAACAGTGCTTTGTTATCTTTACTATAAAATGCTTTAAACACTGGGTTATATTCCAATCCATTAGCATTGTGTAAAGTCTTTGGGGTCTATTTATCAATCTCCGTATAGAGCTTGATGTCCCGTGTTTCTGGCGAGCCTTCGGGCTCGCCAGAATCACGAGTTATGAAGCAGTGGTCTAAAGACCGCTGCTTCATAACCTGTCTGCCTGCTCTGAGGCGGAGGACAGACATCGCCGGAAATCAACCCGATCCAATATGATCAGGTTGATTTACACCCCCTGCTAGCGGCCATTTAGCCGCAAATCTGCAGGGGGCGGCATTGCATCAGCAGAACTGCTGGTGCAATGATAAATGTCGAGAGCGTATGCTGTCGGCATTTATCGATGTGCTGTGGACATGATCTGCAATATCGGATCATGTCCGCTCACATGTTCTTAAATAGGCCCCTTTGTGTGGCTTTCTGAAATGCCTTAAAATTCACTGCCATTACAGTCAATTCCCAAACCCTTAAGAAATCCTAATATTATGCAATTTTTCTGCGTCTTCTCACCACATGAACTGCTAAATCTTTTATTCTTTCAAAGAATTTGACCGATTAGTCAATCCTTCATTTTTTAACATGAATTCTGAAATTGTCTATTTCATAGAAAGGAGTATCCAGGAATTGGCTTTCTAGTAAAATGTTCTGTCTTTTTCAGGGTTCGAACAGCATTCAAACACTTTGACCCTGGCGAGTTGTCTTTCCGTATGAATACTTAGTGTAAAGCATTGTTATATGTACATTTCGTTTTTATCCATGTGGTTGTCCAGTTTTAATGTGTTATATTTCCTAATAAATATTTTTTTAAACCTCTTACTTGTTTGCTGTGGTTTTACTATATATAATGGTTTTACTATATTACATGGGTATATTTTGTTCCTTCAGATTGGTGTTTTCTTTTTGGCAGTATTTCACAATCTGTATACTTTTTTTCTTTAGTGGTCTCTCTCAGTGGGGTCGATTTATCATTTGTCAGACAGACATGATCCACTGTAATGAATCATGTCCGCCCCGATAACGCTGACTGCCGACTGCATACACTGTCGGCATTTAACATTGCACAAGCAGTTCTAGTGAACTGCTTGTGCAATGCCGTCCCCTGCAGATTTGCGGCTAATCGGCTGCTAACATGGGGGTGTCAATCAACCCGATCATATACGATTGGGCGGATTGATGTCCGTCGCCTCAGAGGAGGCATACGAGTTAAGGAGCAGCGGTCTTAGGACTTCTTTATTCCTGTTTCTGGTGAGCCTGAAGGTTTGCATGGAAACAGGTACATTCAGAGCCATTCGGCCCTTAATAAATAAGCCCCTATATGTTGGTGGAGTTTAAGGTTTATATCCTTCTCATAGTGTACAGTTCATATATACACATGTTGGTTTATCTGTCTCTTACAGTTGTTGGCCTAGATGCAATAAAATACTGTTGTAAAAAATTTGCTGCAACATTGAAAATTGTGACGGTATCACACAAAACACCTTTAAAATCTTATAGGTCAAGCAAATGAAGAAAAAAGAAGACTTAAAAGTCTCTTAAAATTGCATTCTCTTTCTGATCCATGAAAGTTTAATTTTGACTTTCATTTTATTTTAAGGTGTCTGAATTTTATGTATGCACCAGTATGTACATATGCAGTGGGTATGTACTGTATGTATGTGTTATCTTATATGTTAGTGTCTGCTCTGTGTAATTATTTGTTAAAGGGACATGAAAGGAAAAAAATAAAGCCATGCCAGGAGATCAGAAAGTAAAATAAAACATTGCTTTTATTCCATCATCGTTAAAATACAGAGGGTTCAGAGGATGCAAAATTCCCCTGAGCCAGGTCAATAGCCTGAGCCTAGTAAGGCGTTTTTACAGGTGTCACTACAGATGTTCTGAATGCAAATTCTGCACTATCTGACTACTTTTGCAAATTATCAAATAACTACGGTAACAGGTACGCTCGCTACTATTCCGGCCCAGCGTACCTGGTTTTTAATCCACCACCCTGGCAGGGGCGGATGCCATAGGAATCAATGGGAGTCTGAAAGCAGCGAAAGCTTATGTTCGCTGCTGCCCGATATCCCATTGATTCCTATGGGAGAATAAAAGTAACGTTTACACCTAACACCCTAACATAACCCCCAAGTCTAAACACCCATAATCTGCCACCCCCCTACACCGCCGCCACCTACATTATACTTATTAACCCATAATCTGCCATCCCGACACCGCCGCCACCTACATTATACTTATTAACCCCTAATATGCCGCCCCAACACCGCCGCCACCTACATAAAGTTATTAACCCCTATCCTGCCGCTCCCGGAACCCACCGCAACTAAATAAAGTTATTAACCCCTAAACCTAACAACCCGCTAACTTTATATTAAATATTAATTCATCCCTATCTTATAATAAATTTAAAATTACCTTTAAAATTAAATTAAACTATATTAAACTATTAATTAACCTACCCTAACTATTATAATAAAATTACATTAAACTATATTAAATTACTAATTAATCTAACCTAACTATTATAATAAAATTACATTAAACTATATTAAAATAAAAATTAATCTACCCTAACTATTATACTAAAATTACATTAAACTATATTAAACTAATAATTAATCTATACTAACTTTATACTAAAATTACATTAAACTACAAATTAAATTAAATATATTATATATTTAAACACCCAACCCTACTCAAATAATTTAAATCTACACTAAAAAATTACTAAGTTACCAAAAAAATAACAACTAAGTTACAAAAATGACAAACACTATAAACACTAAGTTACAAAAAATTAAAAAGAAATTATCAAAGATTTAAACTAATTACACCTAATATAAGGGCCCTATGAAAATAAAAAAGCCCCCCCCAAAATAAAAAAAACCTGTAACCTACAATAAACTACAAATAGCCCTTAAAAGGGCCTTTTGCGGGGCATTGCCCCAAAGAAATCATCTTTTTTAGCTGTAAATAAAAAATACAAACAACCACCCCAACAGTAAAACCCACCACCCACACAACCAACCCCGCAAATAAAAAACTAACTAAAAAAACCTAAGCTCCCTATTGCCCTGAAAAGGGCATTTGGATGGGCATTGCCCTTAAAAAGGCATTTCGCTCTATTGCAGCCCAAACCCTAATCTAAAACTAAAACCCACCCAATACACCCTTAAAAAATCCTAACACTAACCCCTGAAGATCGACTTACAGTTTTGAAGATCCAACATCCATCCTCCAAGAAGCCGGCAGAAGTCTTCATCCAAGCGGCCGAAGTCCTCATCGAAGCCTGCAGAAGTCTTCACCCAGACGGCATCTTCTATCTTCATCCATCCGGCGCGGAGCGGCTCCATCTTCAAGACATCCGACGCGGAGCATCCTCTTCTTACGACGTCTTCTTCCCGAATGAAGGTTCCTTAAAATGATGTCATCCAAGATGGCGTCCCTTAGATTCCGATTGGCTGATAGAATTCTATCAGCCAATCGGAATTAAGGTTGAAAAAATCCTATTGGCTTTTGCAATCAGCCAATAGGATTGAGCTTTCATCCTATTGGCTGATCCAATCAGCCAATAGGATTGAGCTCGCATTCTATTGGCTAATTGGATCAGCCAATAGGATGAAAGCTCAATCCTATTGGCTGATTGCAACAGCCAATCCAATAGGATTCTTTCAACCTTAATTCCGATTGGCTGATAGAATTCTATCAGCCAATCGGAATCTAAGGGACGTCATCTTGGATGACATCATTTAAAGGAACCTTCATTCGGGAAGAAGACGTTGTATGAAGAGGATGCTCCTCGTCGGATGTCTTGAAGATGATGCCGCTCCACGCTGGATGGATGAAGATAGAAGATTCCGTCTGGGTGAAGACTTCTGCGGGCTTCGATGAGGACTTCGGTCGCTTGGATGAAGACTTCTGCCGGCTTCTTGGAGGATGGATGTCGGATCTTCAAAACTGTAAGTCGATCTTCAGGGCTTAGTGTTAGGATTTGTTAAGGATGTATTGGGTGGGTTTTAGTTTTAGATTAGGGTTTGGGCTGCAATAGAGCTAAATGCCCTTTTAAGGGCAAGGCCCATCCAAATGCCCTTTTCAAGGCAATGGGGAGCTTAGGTTTTTTTAGTTAGGTTTTTATTTGGGGGGTTGGTTTTGTGGGTGGTGGGTTTTACTGTTGGAGGGGTTGTTTGTATTTTATATTTACAGGTAAAAATTTATTTGGGGCAATGCCCCGCAAAAGGCCCTTTTAAGGGCTATTTGTAGTTTATTGTAGGTTAGGGTTTTTTTTTATTTTGAGGGGGCTTTTTTATTTTCATAGGGCCCTTATATTAGGTGTAATTAGTTTAAATCTTTGATAATTTCTTTTTTATTTTTTGTAAATGTTTATTTTTTTTGTGTAACTTAGTGTTTGTTATTTTTTGTAACTTAGTTGCTAGTTTTTTGTAACTTAGTAATTTGTTAATGTAGATTTAAATTATTATTTGAGTAGGGTTAGGTGTTTACAAATATAATATAGTTAATTTAATTTGTTGTTTAATGTAATTTTATTAGGGTAGATTAATTTTTATTTTAATATAGTTTAATGTTATTTTAGTATAATAGTTAGGGTAGATTAATTTTTATTTTAATATAGTTTAATGTAATTTTATTATAATAGTTAGGGTAGGTTAATTAATAGTTTAATATAGTTTAATTTAATTTAATTTTAAAGGTAAGTTTACATTTATTATAAGATAGGGATGAGTTAATATTTAATATAAAGTTAGCGGGTTGTTAGGTTTAGGGGTTAATAGTTTAATTTAGTTTATGGCGATGTGGGGGGCTGGCGGTTTAGGGGTTAATAACTTTATTTAGTTGCGGTGGGCTCTGGGAGTGGCGGGATAGGGGTTAATAACTTTATTAGAGTGGCGGTAGACTCCGGAGCAGACGGTTTAGGGGTTAATAAGTTTATTTAGTTGCGGCGGGATCCGGGAGCGGCGGTATAGGGGTTAAACATTTTAGTATAGTGGTGGTGTTTAGTGACAGGGTACAAATAAAGCTGGGAAAAAGCCGAATAGCAGTGAGATCGATGGCTGTTAGTTAACCACAGTCCACTGCTCATTGCCCCTTACTTGGTGTGCGGCTTTTTGACAGCATTTTTGTTAAATATGGAGAATGTATTCAGGTCCACGGCAGCGATGTTAGGCGATGCCAGGCGAGCGTATTGGTGCCGGCAAATGCAGCACAGTTGACGGGTTGATAAATAGGCCCCATTATCTTCTTACTACATTTAATAGCTTGAAGCAAATACAGAGCTTGCTTTGGTGATTTTTTCAGTAACAGTTTTCAGTTAGTGCTTTATAAAGGGACATGAAATCAAAAATATTTCTTTCATGATTCAAATAGAGCATGTGATGTCAAACAACGTTCTACTTTACTTCATTCTCTTGATATCCTTTGTTGAAAGAACAGCAATGCACTACTGCGGGGAGTAGTACCTCTGATGAACCAATTGAAAGAGGTATTTTTGTGCAGCCACCAATCAGCAGCTAGCTCCCAGTAATGCATTGCTGCTTCTGAGGCTTTTCAAATAAGGATACCAAGAGAACTAAGCAAATTAAATAATAGAAGTAAGTTGGAAAGTTAAATTTTCTGTCTGAATCATGAAAGAAAAGTTTTGGGTTTCATGTCCCTTTAATGCTTTGTGATAGTATTGGTATATTTCTATTTTCATGCAAATATCTGTACCAATGAGATCTTTGGTGTTGGATATTTATTTTATCTGCTGATGTTTCCTTAATATTATGGACGGTGAATATTTGTTTGTGCTAATGTGAACCATATGCTGATGTCTTTTTACTTGTGTTTATGCTGATATTTTATGTTAATGTTAATCTGAGTTTCTTCGTGTGTCTGAATGTGGTGATGTGACTTAGATCATTTTAGATAATTTTATATTACACTTCATGATCTTGCTATTTATTAGCATAATTAAAGGCTGTTGCAATATTTAAGGGGCAACTATTGGATAGAGACTAATTGGCAAAATGGGCGGAGCCTCTGAGTTGGGTGAAGATTTTAAATTGGAGTCTTCTGTCCTCCTAAAGTAAAAATTCAGCAGCCACTTATGATTGCAGCATATTTTTTCATAAAACATATCTGCCCCCCTTATTTATAGAGGTTTATTTCCCAATCAGGACATTTTATAGACAAACAATACATTTATAACAAAAGTATATTAAGTAATGAATTTAAAGTGTTCTCGGAAATAATAGCAACTTAAAAATTTAAATTATTTACTTCAATTATTTGCTCCAAACCAATGTCAAAAGGCTTTTTATAAAATAAAAAATAAATGGTTTCACTTTATTGAATGTAACTTTCAAATATCAAATGAAAAAAAAAAAAAAAAACTCTGATTGTTAAAAAGTTGATTCTTATGGACTTCAATGAACATTTAGGGCAATCAGCATTCAAATACAGTACTGAATGTTACATTCAAATGCTGACTTTTATTTTACAGAAACCTTCAGGTGTCAGAGCGAATGTCAAGTGGAACATGTGTTCTGCCATTCAAGTGTCAAGATACAGATATTCAACCATTGCTACTGAACAGCACATTTACTCTAGATAGAGCATCATATGAATTATAGAGATAAGCTGTCTCATTAATACAGGAACATAACTAAACCTTCCTAGTTTATGTACATGGTTAAAACAGACAGTGGCCCAGATTCATAACTCATTTGAAGAACTGAGCTGCCTCATCAGGCCTGTACAGTAATTATCAGCAATTAAGCACCACTGAAAAAAGACTAAGCTTTTGTAGTAATGGCCACTGTGTTTCTAGTGTAGATGGCGAAAATAGCCACCTGCTCTCATGTAAAATATATGTAGTATTGCTAGATATAGGAGGCTAAACCACTCATTTCTTTTTGTCTCTCGTATTAGGGATAAAAAAATATTAAGATATTGTATAGAAATAAATAACATTCGGCTAGATTTAGAGTTTTGCGGCCAAAGGGGTGCGTTAGCTACGCATGTTTTTTTCCCCCGCACCTTTTAATTAACGCTGGTATTTAGAGTTCTCTAAAGGGCTGCGTTAGGCAGCCCCATTGATTCCTATGGGGAAACACTTCCTAAGTCTGCACCTAACACCCTAACATGAACCCCGAGTCTAAACACCCTTAACCTTACACTTATTAACCCCTAATCTGCCGCCCCCGCTATCGCTGACACCTGCATTATATTATTAACCCCTAATCTGCCGCTACGGACACACCGCCGCAACCTACATTATCCCTATGTATCCCTAATCTGCTGCCCCTAACATCGCTGACACCTACATAATATTTATTAACCCCTAATCTGCCCCCCCCCCCACGTCGCCGCTACCTTACCTACACTTATTAACCCCTAATCTGCCGACCGGACCTCGCCGCCACTATAATAAATGTATTAACCCCTAAACTGCCGCACTCCCGCCTCAAAAACCCTATGATAAATAGTATTAACACCTAATCTGCCCTCCCTAACATCTTTGACACCTAACTTCAAATATTAACCCCTAAGCTATTTTAAGATTTATATTTATTTTACAGGCAACTTTGTATTTATTTTAACTAGGTACAATAGCTATTAAATTGTTATTAACTATTTAATAGCTACCTAGTTAAAATAATAACAAAATTACCTGTAAAATAAATCCTAACCTTAGTTACAATTAAACCTAACACTACACTATCAATAAATAAATTAACTAAACTACCTACAATTACCTACAATTAAATCAACTAAACTAAATTACAAAAAAAACAAACACTAAATTACAAAAAATAAAAAAAGATTACAAGAATTTTAAACTAATTAATTCAATCAGCCAATCATATTTTTCCTACCTTAATTCCGATTGGCTGATAGAATCCTATCAGCCAATCGGAATTTGAGGGACGCCATCTTGGATGACGTCATTTAAAGGAACCTTCATTAGGACTTAGGACGTCGTTAGAAGAGGATGGATCCGCGCCGGCTGCTTCAAGATGGACCCGCTCCGGATGGAAGAAGATAGAAGATGCCGCCTGGATGAAGACTTCGGACCCTCTGGAGGACCTCTTCTGGACGGATCGGTGATACCCGGCTGGGTGAATACAAGGTAGGGAGATCTTCAGGGGCTTAGTGTTAGGTTTTTTAAGGGGGGTTTGGGTGGGTTAGATTAGGGGTATGTGGGTGGTGGGTTGTAATGTTGGGGGGGTATTGTATGTTTTTTTTTACAGGCAAAAGAGCTGATTTCTTTGGGGCATGCCCCGCAAAAAGCCCTTTTAAGGGCTGGTAAGGTAATAGAGCTGTTAACTTTTTATTTTAGAATAGGGAAGGGCATTTTTTTATTTTGGGGGGCTTTGTTATTTTTTTAGGGGGCTTAGAGTAGGTGTAATTAGTTTAAAATTCTTGTAATCTTTTTTTATTTTTTGTAATTTAGTGTTTGTTTGTTTTTGCAATTTAGTTTAGTTGATTTAATTGTAGGTAATTGTAGGTAGTTTAGTTAATTTATTTATTGATAGTGTAGTGTTAGGTTTAATTGTAACTTAGGTTAGGATTTATTTTACAGGTAATTTTGTTATTATTTTAACTAGGTAGCTATTAAATAGTTAATAACTATTTAATAGCTATTGTACCTAGTTAAAATAAATACAAAGTTGCCTGTAAAATAAATATAAATCCTAAAATAGCTACAATATAATTATTCGTTATATTGTAGCTATATTAGGATTTATTTTACAGGTAAGTATTTAGCTTTAATTAGGAATAATTTATTTAATAAGATTTCATTTATTTCATTAGATAAAAATTATATTTAACTTAGGGGGGTGTTAGTGTTAGGGTTAGACTTAGCTTTATGGGTTAATACATTTATTAGAGTAGCGGCGAGGTCCGGTCGGCAGATTACGGGTTAATACTTGAAGTTAGGTGTCAAAGATGTTAGGGAATCCAGATTAGGGGTTAATACTATTTATTATAGGGTTTTTGAGGCGGGAGTGCAGCGGTTTAGGGGTTAATACATTTATTATAGTGGCAGCGAGGTCCGGTCGGCAGATTAGGGGTTAATAAGTGTAGGTAAAGTAGCGGCAATGTTGGGGGGCAGATTAGGGGTTAATAAATATTATGTAGGTGTCGGCGATGTTAGGGGCAGCAGATTAGGGGTACATAGGGATAATGTATGTGGCGGCAGTGTGCGGTCGGCAGATTAGGGGTTACATTTTTTTATTAGAGTGGCGGCGATGTGGGGGGCCTCGGTTTAGGGGTACATAGGTAGTTTATGGGTGTTAGTGTACTTTAGAGCACAGTAGTTAAGAGCTTTATAAACCGGAGTTAGCCCATAAAGCTCTTAACTCCTGACTTTTCTGCGACTGGAGTTTTGTCGTTAGAGGGTCTAATGCTCACTTCAGCCAAGACTCTAAATACCGGCGTTAGGAAGATCCCATTGAAAAGATAGGATACGCAATTGGCGTAAGGGGATCTGCGGTATGGAAAAGTCGTGGCTGGAAAGTGAGCATTAGACCCTTTCCTGACTGACTCTAAATACCAGCGGGCGGTAAAAAGCAGCGTTAGGACCCCTTAACGCTGGTTTTGACGGCTAACGCAGAACTCTAAATCTAGGCGATTGTTAGTTATGGTGTGAGTCTTATACTACAGTTTATAGTTTTGTATCAGTAAAATCAAGGAGTTTGAAACTTGGGGATCATGGGAATATTGTATAATTTTATATATGTTGTTCCTAAATAATGATGAATGATATTTTTGGTTTAGAGATTTGTACCTTTAAATATCTTAAGACCAATATTTCCAGGAAATGCCTATAGAATGATTAACCAATCAGGAGTGCATATTTGATTATATGTGATCACTATTTGTAATGGAATAGGGTCTGTATGACACAAGCTGAAACACGTCATACCGCCCCTCTCTTGCTTGAGTGGTTTTTGTTTACCAATTTTGTCAACTGAATATTTATTATCTGTTATTTGTAGAGCGCCAACAGATTCTATAAACATAGGCGGTATACAAGGTAACCTGCAGTCAAAGTGGAAAAAAAACAAGCCCTGTGCTGATTAAAAAAATACAAACTCAGTACAAAGTACAAGCGATTACCTTATTGTACTTCTAAAGGAATATAAAGTTACTAAACAAGTATGACACCCTACCACTCACTGTCTGTTCACTGCCTTTATTTCGTGTTTATTTGTATTAACCCACACAACATGTCTGCTCCACAAAAGTGTTGCTGATTATACCCTGAACATTTGGGAATAACAAATGAACATAAAAAAACTAAAAACAATCTGTAAGAAATTGATATTTATGTCAACTTGTCTCATCTGAGAAAGATTATTAGAGCTTACTTATGTACATGAGATATGTGTTTACATATTAGTAGACTCGGGTTAAAGGGACAGCCTAGTCAAAATGTCATTTTCATGATTCAGACAGCGCATGCAATTTTAAACAACTTTCTATTTAAAGGGACACTCGGGTTTTATTATATTTTCATGATTCAGATACAGCATCTAATCTTAAACAACTTTCCATTTTACTTCCATTAAAAAAAATGTACACAATCATTTATATTTACACTTTTTGAGTCACCAGCTCCTACTGAGCATGTGCAAGAACTCACAGACAATACGTATATGCATTTGTGATTGGCTGATTGCTGTCACATGGTACAGGGGGAGTGGAAATATACATAACTTTGAAATGTGTTAGAAAAGGTTCTACTATTTATTTGAAATTCAGAGTAAATGCTATTTTATTGTCTTGTTATCTTGCATTTGTTGATTATGCAAATCTACTGTGTTTACTCGTCCTTTAACTTCTATTATAGCTTTATTTTCTTAGTATCCTTTGTTGAATAGCATACCTATGTATGCTCAGGAGCAGCAATGCATTACTGGGAACTAGCTGGTGACTGGTGGTTGCACAAATATGCCACTTGTCATTGGCCACATGTATTTAGCTAATTCCCAGTAGTGCATTGCTGCTCATCATCCTTCCCTCAGCATGCCAGATGTCTCATAGTGTCTTGTGTTTCAGAGATGAGCATCCCATGAAAGTCAAATTTAAACTTTCATGGTTCAGATAGAGAGTGCAATTGTAAGACATTTTCACTTCTGTTGTTAAATTTGCTTCATTCTCTTGGTTTCCATGGTTGAAATTGATAGCTAGGCAGGCTCAAGAACACAATGCACCTCTGCAAGCTAGCTGCTGATTGGGCGAGCCAATGACAAGAGGCATTTGTATATGTGTGTGGCCACCAATGTGTCAGAGCTAGCTCCCAGTAGTGCATTGCTGCTCATTTGCCTACTCTTCAAAAAAGGATAACAAAAGTACAAGGGGAATTTGATAACAGAAGGGAATTGGAAATGCACTTAAAATTACAGACTCTGGGCTCCAGGGGTTGTTAAATGGACCCCTCTATCGAAACCATGGAAATTTATTTTGACTTTACTGTCTCTTTAAAAAAGTAACACACTTATATTTCCCCATTTACCAAGTAATGACCCATGTTTTAAAATGTTTATTTAGAAACACTAGATGGAAGCTTGGGTGAATTTTGGATTTTATTTTTCAGTGTTTGGATTTTTTTAACATGTTTTATTAAAAATAAACAGAGTTATTACTTCCCAATATTTATTTCAGACATCATGAAGATATCAAGGGCCCTTTATGAATAAAAACTAGATGACTGAAAGGGACACAGCGTTATCCAGCAGCGATAGCAGATGTGCTGCCCGGTAGCTCCGTGCAGTTACCAATTCTAATTAGCTGTTTCTGCTGCATGTGGGAGTCCTGTACACACCATACACTATCCCTCAGCTGGGAGACCCCACCGGTGATAGCGGGTCATCCTTAATCAGCCCTTAATCAGCCCCACTAGGCAACCTTGAGTCCTGAAAAGCCAGGAGCAGCTGAGACCTAGCCTTGGCCATCTCTGCGGATCTGTGTAGCACAAAAGAACAGCACGGCAACTTCTATCTTCTGAAGTGAAAAAAACAAGTACTGTGGGCGCCTTAAAGGGCAGATCAAAAAAATATATGAGTTGATTATGTCCTAATACATATGAAAAAAATCTTTTAACAAATGATAGGTAAATGATCAAGAAAAAAAAAAAACATCAACTCATATATTTTTTTGACCTGCCCTTTAAGGCGCCCACAGTAATTGTTTTTTTCACTTCAATATTCCTTTTTCTAGTTTGTAGGGAACTAGTATCCATCTGTGGTACTGGTCCTTGCTGTTGGATTTATAGGGCAAGAAGTTTAATCTCTTTTCCAATATAGTCAGTTAACTTCTATCTTCTGCTGTGCTTCCATACTGACATTTTGTCTTCTAAATACTAATTAGCAGCACGCGTTTACTCACGAGGGCCACTACTAATGGTAAAACCTAAAGGAACCACATTGAACGAAAGGCCACTTGAGTTGCTTTGTCTGGAACATCTCACTAGGACTGGGGTGAGTAGCACTTAAATCTGGTCGGGAGTTTAACAGCCCGTGCTACTGCTGAGTTTGGGCCCCTGATAGTAGAATAGACAGGGTGCATAGGGCAATCCAGCCTCGCTCAATTCCCAATGATAAGTCAAGAGATGTGGTTGCCCCTCTCCACCATTTCAACTTCAAGAATTAACTTTTGCAAACCTTGGTGAGAGGTTTTCCCCCCTTCAGGAAAATGTGATGTTCTAGAGATCTTACCAGACCTGTCTGCCCAAACATTACTGGATAGAAGAAGATATAGAGATTTTACCTAAGAGCTGTGTGCCACTGGGATAAAATATAGATGGGTACTCCAACAAAAATTAGCATTACCAAAGATGGCCAACAACATGTGGCTTCAAATCCTCAGCAGGAGCATTTACTTTTGATTAAATGGGACATTATAAAAACAGATGACCTTACAGACAACCCTGAACCTAAGTTCTTAGCAAGTGCACCAGATTCATGGCACCAATTGTCTAAAAGACAGCAGCAGTCCAAAATATACTTATCTTCAAATGTTCCTAATGCCAACGCTTCTGTGGTTTCTTGATAGGTGCATTTACATTTTGTATTTACTATTTCTTTATTTTGATTTAACAAATCCATTTTGGCTTGTTAAATTATTGATTTGATTGTGATGACACTCAATCTATATTGCATTCAGTATATCATGTAAGTTTATAATTTCTTTCGTATGGGGAGGAGATGCAGACATTACAAAAGTGCACAATAAAATTTGTAATTTAAAAATCATTCAAGATGAGTAATTGAACCACTCACACAAAAATATGCAGGGAAAATTTGTAGGTAAATTACACAGGAATAAATTGTATTAACTATACACAGTGTAAATTGTAATTTAACCTCTTAAGGACATATGACAGAATTTTTCCGTCATAAAACAATTGAGCAAACTGAAAGCTGTGTCCTTAAAGGGTTAAGTACACTGAACTTGGGCATTCTATGTATATGACATTTTCTCTTTAATCCCACCATAATTCTATAAACATTTTCGCAGTATAGTTCTCACTGTTTTTTCTCGACACCAAAATACTCGAAACACTAAGGCCTAGATTTAGAGTTTTGTCGGTAAGGACCCGCGTAGCTAACGCCGGCATTTTTCTGGGTGCACCATAAAAATAACTCTGGTATTGAGAGTCCACATAAAGGCTGCGTTAGGCTCCAAAAAAGGAGCGTAGAGCATATTTAACGCAGCTTCAACTCTCGATACCAGAGTTGCTTACGCAAGCGGCCAGCCTCAAAAACGTGCTCGTGCGCGATTCCCCCATAGAAAACAATGGGGCTGTTTGAGCTGAAAAAAAACCTAACACCTGCAAAAAAAGCCGCGTTCAGCTCCTAACGCAGCCCCATTGTTTGCTATGCGGAAACACTTCCTACGTCTGCACCTAACACTCTAACTTGTACCCCGAGTCTAAACACCCATAACCTTACACTTATTAACCCCTATTCTGCTGCCCCCGCTATCGCTGACCCCTGCATATTATTATTAACCCCTACTTACATTATCCTTATGTACCCCTAATCTGCTGCCCTAACATCGCAGACCCATATATTATATTTATTAACCCCTAATCTGCCCCCCACAACGTCGCCTCCACCTGCCTACACTTATTAACCCCTAATCTGCCGAGCGGACCTGAGCGCTACTATAATAAAGTTATAAATCCCTAATCCGCCTCACTAACCCTATAATAAATAGTATTAACCCCTAATCTGCCCTCCCTAACATCGCCGACACCTAGCTCACCGCTATTCTAATAAATGTATTAACCCCTAAAGCTAAGTCTAACCCTAACACTAACACCCCCCTAAATTAAATATAATTTTAATCTAACGAAATTAATTAACTCTTATTAAATAAATTATTCCTATTTAAAGCTAAATACTTACCTGTAAAATAAACCCTAATATAGCTACAATATAAATTATAATTACATTGTAGCTATTTTAGGATTAATATTTATTTTACTGGCAACTTTGTAATTATTTTAACCAGGTACAATAGCTATTAAATAGTTAAGAACTATTTAATAGTTACCTAGTTAAAATAATTACAAAATTACCTGTAAAATAAATCCTAACCTAAGTTACAATTAAACCTCACACTATACTATCATTAAATTAATTAAATAAAATACCTACAATTACCTACAATTAAACCTAACACTACACTATCAATACATTAATTAAATACAATATCTACAAATAACTACAATGAAATAAACTATCTAAAGTACAAAAAATAAAAAAGAACTAAGTTACAAAAAATAAAAAAATATCTACAAACATAAGAAAAATATTACAACAATTTTAAACTAATTACACCTACTCTAAGCCCCCTAATAAAACAACAAAGCCCCCCAAAATAAAAAATGCCCTACCCTATTCTAAATTACTAAAGTTAAAAGCTCTTTTACCTTACCAGCCCTGAACAGGGCCCTTTGCGGGGCATGCCCCAAGAAGTTCAGCTCTTTTGCCTGTAAAAAAAACATACAATACCCCCCCCCAACATTACAACCCACCACCCACATACCCCTAATCTAACCCAAACCCCCCTTAAATAAACCTAACACTAAGCCCCTGAAGATCTTCCTACCTTATCTTCACCATACCAGGTTCACCGATCCGTCCTGAAGAGCTCCTCCGATGTCCTGATCCAAGCCCAAGCGGGGGGCTGAAGATGTCCATGATCCGGTAGAAGTCTTCATCCAAGCGGGGCAGAAGAGGTCTTCCATCCGATTGAAGTCTTCATCCAAGTGGGGCAGAAGAGATCTTCCATCCGATTGAAGTCTTCATCCAGGCGGCATCTTCTATCGACATCCATCTGGAGCGGAGCGGCAGCATCCTGAAGACCTCCGACGCGGAACATCCATCCTGGCCGACGACTGAACGACGAATGACGGTTCCTTTAAATGACGTCATCCAAGATGGCGTCCCTCGAATTCCGATTGGCTGATAGGATTCTATCAGCCAATCGGAATTAAGGTAGGAATATTCTGATTGGCTGATGGAATCAGCCAATCAGAATCAAGTTCAATCCGATTGGCTGATCCAATCAGCCAATCAGATTGAGCTCTCATTCTATTGGCTGTTCCGATCAGCCAATAGAATGCGAGCTAAATCGGATTGGCTGATTCCATCAGCCAATCAGAATATTCCTACCTTAATTCCGATTGGCTGATAGAATCCTATCAGCCAATCGGAATTCGAGGGACACCATCTTGGATGACGTCATTTAAAGGAACCGTCATTCGTCGTTCAGTCGTCGGCCAGGATGGATGTTCCGCGTCGGAGGTCTTCAGGATGCTGCCGCTCCGCTCCAGATGGATGTCGATAGAAGATGCCGCCTGGATGAATACTTAAATCGGATGGAAGACCTCTTCTTCCCCGCTTGGATGAAGACTTCAATCGGATGGAAGACCTCTTCTGCCCCGCTTGGATGAAGACTTCTACCGGATCATGGACATCTTCAGCCCCCCGCTTGGGCTTGGATCAGGACATCAGAGGAGCTCTTCAGGACGGATCAGTGAACCTGGTATGGTGATGATAAGGTAGGAAGATCTTCAGGGGCTTAGTGTTAGGTTTATTTAAGGGGGATTTGGGTTAGATTAGGGGTATGTGGGTGGTGGGTTGTAATGTTGGGGGGGTATTGTATGTTTTTTTTACAGGCAAAAGAGCTGAACTTCTTGGGGCATGCCCCGCAAAGGGCCCTGTTCAGGGCTGGTAAGGTAAAAGAGCTTTTAACTTTAGTAATTTCGAATAGGGTAGGGCATTTTTTATTTTGGGGGGCTTTGTTGTTTTATTAGGGGGCTTAGAGTAGGTGTAATTAGTTTAAAATTGTTGTAATATTTTTCTTATGTTTGTAGATATTTTTTTATTTTTTGTAACTTAGTTCTTTTTTATTTTTGTACTTTATTTAGTTTATTTCATTGTAGTTATTTGTAGAGATTGTATTTAATTAATTTATTGATAGTGTAGTGTTAGGTTTAATTGTAACTTAGGTTAGGATTTATTTTACTGGTAATGTTGTAATTATTTTAACTAGGTAACTATTAAATAGTTCTTAACTATTTAATAGCTATTGTACCTGGTTAAAATAATTACAAAGTTGCCTGTAAAATAAATATTAATCCTAAAATAGCTACAATGTAATTATAATTTATATTGTAGCTATATTAGGATTTATTTTACAGGTAAGTATTTAGCTTTAAATAGGATTAATTTATTTAATAAGAGTTAATTAATTTAGTTAGATTAAAATTATATTTAATTTAGGGGGGGTGTTAGTGTTAGGGTTAGACTTAGCTTTAGGGGTTAATACATTTATTAGAATAGCGGTGAGCTCCAGTCGGCAGATTAGGGGATAATACTTGAAGTTAGGTGTCGGCGATGTTAGGGAGGGCAGATTAGGGGTTAATACTATTTATTATAGGGTTAGTGAGGCGGATTAAGGGTTAATAACTTTATTATAGTAGCGGTGCGGTCCGCTCGGCAGATTAGGGGTTAATAAGTGTAGGCAGGTGGAGGCGACGTTGAGGGGGGCAGATTAGGGGTTAATAAATATAATATAGGGGTCGGCGGTGTTAGGGGCAGCAGATTAGGGGTACATAAGGATAACGTAGGTGGCGGCACTTTGCGGTCGGCAGATTAGGGGTTAATAAGTGTAGGTAGCTGGCGGCGACGTTGTGGGGGGCAGGTTAGGGGTTAATAAATATAATATAGGGGTCGGCGGTGTTAGGGGCAGCAGATTAGGGGTACATAAGTAAAACGTAGTTGGCGGTCGGCAGATTAGGGGTTAAAAAATGTAATCGAGTGGCGGCGATGTGGGGGGACCTCGGTTTAGGGGTACATAGGTAGTTTATGGGTGTTAGTGTACTTTAGAGTACAGTAGTTAAGAGCTTTATAAACCAGCGTTAGCCCAGAAAGCTCTTAACTACTGACTTTTTTCCTGCGGCTGGAGTTTTGTCGTTAGATGTCTAACGCTCACTTCAGACACGACTCTAAATACCGGAGTTAGAAAAATCCCATTGAAAAGATAGGATACGCAATTTACGTAAGGGGATCTGCGGTATGAAAAAGTCGCGGCTGAAAAGTGAGCGTTAGACCCTTTTTTGAGTGACTCCAAATACCAGAGTTAGCCTAAAACCAGCGTTAGGAGCCTCTAACGCTGGTTTTCACGGCTAACGCCAAACTCCAAATCTAGGCCTAATTGTTCTGAAAGGAAATCCTATGCATGGGAAAATTACAGCAAATTTAAGGTACAATGCATTGAAAACAGCTTAATTTAATTTGTATTAACCGTAATATTCAAGTTTTAAAAAATGCCAGTTTCCCCCTCTGTACAAATTTTTACCTAGCAGAGAACTCTCATTATTTGTATGGGAGACGTCTCGCCAGTTGCCACTCACAGGGACAGCCCCTTTTTTTATAGAATTCCATGAGGGCTGCCCTTGAGAGTGTTGGACTGGAAGCCACGTCTTCACCGGCAAATTTTTTAGAACCTAACTGAGAAAACGCAGTGGGTATTATGAGGGGGATCTCTGAAATAAAGATAAAAAAGAATGTACATTTACAAATGCAACTTCAATCTGTTAGAATATTTTCTCTGACTTATTTGGTTTTGTTTTCTTATTGCCATAGGCATACTTCACATATAATAATATTAGCCAGGAAAATGAATGCACTCACAACTTAAAAACAACTTCACTGGGCCAGATATAACATACGCTGAGTTAGTGATCTTTTATTCCCTTTATGCAAGGAAGACAGATAAGAAATATTGTTGGGGTTAGAAATCCAAACAAAACATATTAATAAAATGCGATACTTTTAAAAGAAAAAAAGATGAATATTCAGTTTGTTTGTTTCTAAAGATAACTTTCCAGTTATTTTATCTTTTATTTGAACATGTATGGTTACATTTGAATATCTTATTTGAATAGTAACATTCAAATGATGAATTATTTGGAACAATATTTAGAAAAATTAGTTTTTCAGCATATTCGTGTGCTGCTCTATTCAGTTAATTTAAAATACAATAAATGCTGAATATTTAAATTAGTTTTCGTCAAAACAATTAGAGATGTTATTTTGCTGCAGGTGGCACAGTGTCACATGTAGGACTAATACTTACCTATAGCGCTCTGGGGAAACACGCTAATCCTCTGCGCTAATAGGTGGATTAGTGTAGCAAATGAGTGTACCCCACTAATCCTCCTATTAGTGAGGTCCTGGACTCTGTGAAGAAGGTCAAATTAGCGCAGCCCCCCAGTGCGCTATAGGTAAGTACTAAACCTTATTTTAAGGATAACAAATTGATACTAATGAATTTCCTTAATATATGTTTGTTATTCTTTAATTTTTTCAGTGCATTCTTTCAAATATTCCTTTTGTTTGACAAAACAAATATCAAATATTCGTCATGGATTTGCTTTTGTGACAAACTGGATGTGCATCTCATATTCTCATAGACTTAATTTGATGAAATATTTAAATGTTGAGTTTAATTTTCAAATGCTAAAGAGACATTGAATTTCTTCTTCTTATTTTTTTATTTATTTATTTTTTGAGAAACATATGTTTTCTGTATTTATGATTGTGGGGACTATCCACCAAGGGCGCAATTACATACACGGCGCAGGCTTCAGCGCAAGCGCTGCAACCCGCGCCGCCCGTAATTTTACCTCGCACATCGGGGTATTACATAAACCCCGTCGGCAGTTCATAAAGTGGCGTAAATCTGATAAACTAGCGATGTCCAGAAATGAGCGTAAATACAAATTTCTGTAGTCGCCAGTGACTTACGCACTTTAGAAACTGCCGGCGCAGGAGTAAAGTAATATCAAATCTCCCGTAACAGTCTAACACGCCTCCCAAAAATAACCCCGACACATAAAAACCCCTATATCCACAATCCCCCCTCTCACTACTAATAATAAATGTATTAACCCCTAGACCGACAACCCCCACAACACAATAAGCCTAATTAAACTATTAACCCCTATATCCGCCATCAAACCCACACCGCAAGTAATAACTAAATTATTAATCCCTAAATCCGCCAACCCCAACATCCCAAACTACCTATTAAAACTATTAATCCCTAATCCGCCATTAACCCACAACGCAATAAACCGATTAAAACTATTAACCCCTAAACCGTCAAAGCCCACAACGCAATAAACCTATTAAGGTACTAACCCCTAAACCGCCAAAGCCCACAACGCAATAAACCTAACCCCTAACCTAACCCCCCCTAACCTAACACCCCCTAAATTAACCCAAATTACCTCATTTACAAAATACTAAAGTTACTATTTAATTAAAAAAACCTAACACTACTTTGAAAATACAAATAAACTAAGTATAAATTAAAGGGATAGTCTAATCAAAATTCTGGAGTAGACTGTCCCTTTAAACTACAATTACAGAAAATAAAAAGATCAAAATAAAAAAGAAAATTACCAAATTTTTAAAAATTATACCTAATCCCTATGAAAATAAAAAGCCCCCCCCAAATAAAAACACCCCCTACTCTAATAAACTACCAGTACCCCTTAAAAGGGCTTTTTGCAGGGCATTGCCCCCAAATAATCAGCTCTTTTACAACAAAATACACAAAGTCCCCCCCAACAGTGAAACCCCCCACCCACCAAACCGCCCAAAATAAAATAAGCTAACACTTAAAACCCTAAACTACCCATTGCCCTGAAAAGGGCATTTGTTGGACATTGCCCTTAAAAGGGCATTTAGCTCTTTTACTGCCCACCCTATCTAAATAAAATAAAAAATTTTTTTAAAAAAACTTAAAAAACCCTAAATCTAAGCCTCAGGTTGCTACTCACCGTTCCTGAAGTCCGGCGGAGAAGTTCCTGTTCCAGGCGGTGAAGTCTTCTTCCAAGCGGCGACCTCTTCTTTCTTCTTCCTGGAACATCCTTCGAGGAGCGGAGCTGAAGACTGAAGACCACGGAGCTGAAGACTGAAGATCGGCGACCCTGGAACTGAAGACCGGCGACCAAGGAGCCATGGAGCGTGGAGGATCCTCTTTGTACGATCTTCGCCGCACACTGGATAGAGTATTCAAGGGACGGGATTAAAAATGGCATCCCTTGAATTCCTATTGGCTGATTTGATTCTTCAAATTCAAATCAGCCAATAGGATGAAAACTTCTCAAATCCTATTGGCTGTTCAAATCTGCCAATAGGATGAGAACTACTGAAATTCTATTGGCTGATTTGAATAGCCAATAAAATTTCAGTAGCTCTCATTTGAGTAGCTTTCATCCTATTGGCTGATTTGAATTTAAAGAATCAAATCAACCAATAGGAATTCAATGGACACCATTTTTAATCGGTTCCCTTGAATTCTCTATCCAGTGTGCGGCGAAGATCGTACAAAGAGGATCCTCCATGCTCCATGGCTCCGTGGTCGCCGGTCTTCAGTTCCAGGGTCGCCGGTCTTCAGCTCCGCGGTCTTCAGTCTTCAGCTCCGCGGTCTTCAGCTCCGCGGTCTTCAGTCTTCAGCTCCACACCTCAAAGGATGTTCCAGGAAGAAGAAAGAAGAGGTTGCCGCTTGGAAGAAGACTTCACCGCCTGGAACAGGACCTTCTCCGCCGGACTTCAGGAACAATGAGTAGCAACCTGGGGCTTAGACTTAGGTTTTTTTAAAAAGTTTTTTGTTTTTTTTTTATTTTATTTAGATAGGGTGGGCAGTAAAAGAGCTAGATGCCCTTTTAAGGGCAATGCCCAACAAATGCCCTTTTTAGGGCAATGGGTAGTTAAGGGTTTTTAGTGTTAGGTTATTTTATTTTGGGGGGTTGGTGGGTGGGGGGTTTTACTGTTAGGGGGGGCGGCTTTGTGTATTTTGTTGTAAAAGAGCTGATTATTTTGGGGCAATACCCTGCAAAAAGCCCTTTTAAGGGCTACTGGTAGTTTATTAGAAGAGGGGTTGTTATTATTTGGTTTTTTTTTATTTTCATAGGGATTAGGTATAATTTTTTAAAATTTGGTAATTTTCTTTTTTATTTTATGTAATCTTAGATTTTTTATTTTCTGAAATTGTAGCTTAAAGGGACAGTCTACTCCAGAATTTTGATTAGACTGTCCCTTTAATTTATACTTAGTTTATTTGTATTTTTAAAGTAGTGTTATGTTTTTTTAATTTAATAGTAACTTTAGTATTTTGTAAATTAGGTCATTTGGGTTCATTTAGGGGGTGTTAGGTTAGGGGGTTAAGTTAGGGGGGTTAGGCTAGGGGTTAGGTTTATTGCGTTTGTGGGCTTTTGCGGTTTAGGGGGTTAATACTTTAATAGGTTTAATGTGTTGTGGGTTTTGGCAGTTTAGGGGTTAATAGTTTTAATGGGTTTATTGCTTTGTGGATTAATGGCGGATTAGGGGTTAATAGTTTTAATAGGTAGTTTGCGATGTTGGGGGTGGCGGATTTAGGGGTTAATAATTTAGTTATTATTCGCTTCATAAGAGCCGACTACAACAGTGAAACTCTCGGCAGGGCCCTCTACCCACTTGACCCCTACAAAAGCTATCCTGTACACCGACTATGTTTACAGCGCTGCGGAATCTGTTGGTGCTCTACAAATACCTGATAATAATACTTGCGGTGTGGGTTTGATGGCGGATATAGGGGTTAATACACTTTATTAGTTATTGCAGTGGACGATTGTGGTTGACAAGTAGATAGACATTGCGCATACGTTAGGTGTTAGTTTATTTTTGCAGGCATTTCCGGGAGTTACGGTGCTCCCATACTCAGCGCAAGGCTTGCTACGACTGCCTTTTATGGCGAGGTAAAAATGGAGTAACATTTCTCCATTTTCGTAACGTAAGTCCTTGCGCTGAAGATTGGATACCGATTTGCGATGCGGTCCCATGTTAGCCTATGGGAGTAACAAATGCGGGCGAAGGGGGAAATATATGTGCCACATTTATATGTGGCACTGTATATAGGATACCAAACCCATACAAAAACCGTCGTCGCCGGCTTTTGCGGGCGACGCCGCATATGTAATGGGGCCCCAAAAGAGCTGTCACATTTCTATCAACCAATGAGATTCTACTCTCCAAGGACCTCTTCATTTCAAGATCAAAATAAACTGCTTTAGCAAAACTTTTATTCTTTAAAAAATATATATACATTTTTTTTTTTTTTTTAGTGCCCCTCTAACAATTGTTTTTTAGAAACAATTAAATGGTAACTTGAATGTCAAGGAAAACAGTAATATATTTCACGTAGTTTACCCCTTCCCAAAGTTAGGATGTTTCATGCCGTCCTAACTGTGCTAGGCTTTAGCGCCGTTAGGACGGCATGGAACGTCCTAGCTGTTTGGTTGTACTGAAGCCATATTAGCTTGCTAAATGTGATTGCGGGCTGGAGGGGGTGTCTAGCATCATAGGCACTCCCCCTGACCCAATCCCATCATTGAAATTACGTGATCGCAGGAACAATCGCGTGATTTCAATTTTTACTTATTTGTTTATATCGGAACTTTGATAAGTCTGGGAGGGAAGGGGTTAAATGGATGAAATTTTGGTATTATTATTATTAACAGTTGCTTATAAAGGGCTCAAAAAAATCTGCACCACTAGTGTTACTGTTATGCAGACATCACAACTCTCCCTGAAGTTCAGGGAGTCTCCCTGATTGTAATAGCAGCTCCCTGATGCCAGCAAATGGAATGCAATCTCCCTGAAACTCCAAGTACCATGATCCAATGTGGCCCAAATCCGGAAAAGTGTTTTTTTAAGGAATGCCTTTAATTGCTGGGACATTATAGAACCCTTAAAGCATCAGTAACCAAAAAGCCCCCACTGATTCTAATAAAATAAAACGCAAATACTACCGTTTTTTACTGCACGTAATTAAACTTCGTATTCTAAAATATTTAAACATTCAACAAGCGTACAATCACTGGAAAATAGGTTTGTTGTATGTGGTTGTGCAATAAAGCTACTTTTTTTAATGTGACATTAGTTGGAAGCTACTTTAATGATAAGTATTTATCTTATTTAGGGTTTCAAGGTGTCCAATATATAACTGGGAGGGCGGGGTGGCGGCGCAGTAGCGGGTGAAGCCACCTCCCTGAAATTAGTTTTTGCAGGTTGGGATGTCTGGTTATGTCTAAAGCTGGCAAGTTCCTGTAGAATGTTGCAGAATTGGCTAATATTAGCATTATTAGTTTGACAGATAATTAGGCTGTCTAAATTGACTAGTTGCTAAAATAAATAAATAACTGAATATTATAGGTTTCAATGAAAATTATAATGATGGTTTGACAGAGAAAAGATGACTCTTAATTGACACAATTCTCTCTAATTTGTTTATTATCCTGAATCTCCAACTTATGAAAAAAATATAAAAAATAGAAAGCTCACCACATCTTAGTAAATATGCACTACAAGTAAATATGTTAACTGAAGATATTTGTATTACTGTAGTGATCTCTCAGTCCTTAGTAAACCTAACATTTTTACAAGCTTAGTTTTAATTTAAACAGTACAGATACAAATTCCCAAATCTGGAATTTCAAAATCCAAACTTATTCTGAAATCCAAACTTTTTAATTAATATTTTAAATAATACAATTATCAAAAATTACTATTTTTTTCCTGCCTGTAAGTCACAATCTTCTGTTTTTTGTGTTCTAAAATGCAAATAATGATCTATATTTCTTTAAAACAATAAATATGACCTTTCTGATTACAGTACTGTACATGCTTTCTGGTGGCACCGTGTATACAAAAGAATCAATATAAAACTGCATTTAAGTCACATGTATAAGCTGTATTATCACAAGTAAATATTGCCTAAATGACATAACATATTGTTGTTTACACTTGGTCCGATCCCCTCTCCAAACTGTCCCATTTTACAGATACAAACATAAATATTTTCCAAAATCCAAACTATTTGGAAATCCAAACCTTTTCCGATCAGAAGCATTTTGGATAAAGGTTTTCGACCTATAATAACATTACATTAGTACTAAATTTTTTATTAGTTTTGAAAATTAAAATTTCTTTTTTGTTCTCATCCTCCAAAAAATGCCAACTATGAATCCACTTTATATTCTCCTAAACATAAGCCACCCTAGCGCTAACCAATATTTTAGCTCCAAAACTTACTGCAGTAATTTAAATTTCACTACCAGGTATGACCTGATATTAACCTTTTCTCTTAATGACATCAATCGTGAAAAGAAAGCTGTCTGTATTTTATCTGGCTGCAGCATTTCTTAATTGTTATTCATTTTTATTTGCAAACAAATAATGAATGTCAATTTTAGCTAATTAATGAATCAGCCAAATTCATGTATTTTTTCCTTACTTTATTAAAGATAATCACCTAGATTACAAGTTTTGCGTTACGGTGCGGTACGGCTTTTAACACTGAAAATTTGTCCATTACGCTGAAGTGGCAAGGAGCCCATATTACGAGTCGTGTCGGTATAACTGTAGCGCAAACATTTTAGCCTGTAACGCAACGTCCATTCCGCACTAAAAAAAATGACTTTTTTTGTGGGATTTTTTGTGTTACAAAGTACACTAACACCCATAAACGACCTATTAACCCTTAAACCGCCACCCTCCCGCATTGGAAACACTATATTAAACCTATTAATCCCTAATCTGCCACCCACCCACATTGTGACTATTAAATAAAGTTATTAACCCCTAATCTGCCGGCCACCCACATCGCCAACACTATTTAAATATATTAACCCCTAAACCGACTGATTTGAACAGCCAATAGGATTTCAGTAGCTCTCATACTATTGACTGTTTTGAACAGCCAATAGGATTTCAGAAGCTCTCATCCTATTGATTGATTTGAATGCAAGGTACGCCATTTTGAAATGGCTACCTTGCATTTAACTTCAGTGTGCAGCGGTGACTGTATGAAGAGGACACTCCGCGCAGGATGGGATCCATTTCCAGGATAGCTCCGCCCTGCACCACCGGGATGAAGATAGTAGATGCCCCCGCGATATAATAAGGTGTCGCAGCCTGGATAAAAACTTCTCGCCGCCTGTATGGAGATGGATGTCCGGACTTCAGGAACTGTGAGTAGATATTCTGGGGTTAGTGTTAGGTTTTTTAAAAAAAATTTTTTTTTTTTTAAATTAGGGATGGGCACTTAAAAGGGCTGAATGCCCTATTAAGGGAAGTGAAAAAGAGCTGAATGCCCTTTTAAGGGCAATGCCCATACAAATGCCCCTTTAGAAGCAATGGGTAGTTTAGTATTTTTTAGACTTAGGTTTTTTTTATTTTGGGGAGTTGGTTGAGTGGTGGGTTTTACTGTTGGGGGGACTTTGTATTTTTTTTTACAGATAAAAGAGCTGTTTAACTTAGGGCAATGCCTTACAAAACGGCCCTTTTAAGGGCTATTGGTAGTTTATTGTAGGTTAGGGGGTGTTTTTATTTTGGGGGGCTTTTTTATTTTTCTAGGACTATTAGATTAGGTGTAATTGTTTTTATTTTTGATAATTTCGTTAATTAATTTTTGTAAACTTAGTGTTTTTTATTATTCGTAATTTAGTGTTTATTATTTTTTGTAATTTTAGGTTTTTTAATTTTTTTCGTAGTGTTAGGTTTTTTTAAATTTGTAATTTAGGTTTTTAATTGGTAGTATTTTTTTTATTTTATTAGAATAGTAAAGTTAGTTTAATTTATAGTTTAATGTTAGGTTTATTTTTATTTCACAGGTAAGTTTTTATTTATTTTAAGATAGTTATATTGTAATTTTAATTTGAAGTTAGGGGGTGTTAAGTTTAGGGGTTAATAGTTTAATTTAGTGTTTTGCGATGTGGGGGGGGTGGTGGTTTAGGTGTTAATAGGTTTATTTAGTGGCAGCGATGTGGGGGCCGGAGGTTTAGGGGTTAATAGGATTATTTAGTAGCAGCGATGTGGGGGCCGCAGGTTTAGGGGTTAATAGGTTTATTTAGTAGCACCGATGTGGGGGGCCGGAGGTTTAAGGGTTAATAGGTTTACTTAGTAGCAGCGATATGGGAGGCTGGAGGTTTAGGGGTTAATCATTTTATTTAGTGGCGACAATGTCAGGGAGTGCCGGTTTAGGGGCTAATTATTTTATTTAGTGGCGGCGATGTCAGGGAGCGGAGGATTAGGGGTTAATAGCTTTTATCAGTGTCGGCGATGTCGGTAGTTTATTAGAAGAGGGGTTGTTATTATTTGGGGTTTTTTTATTTTCATAGGGATTAGGTATTAATTTTTTAAAATTTGGTAATTTTCTTTTTTATTTTATGTAATCTTAGATTTTTTATTTTCTGAAATTGTAGCTTAAAGGGGCAGTCTACTCCAGAATTTTGATTAGACTGTCCCTTTAATTTATACTTAGTTTATTTGTATTTTTAAAGTAGTGTTATGTTTTTTTAATTTAATAGTAACTTTAGTATTTTGTAAATTAGGTCATTTGGGTTCATTTAGGGGGTGTTAGGTTAGGGGGGTTAAGTTAGGGGGGTTAGGCTAGGGGTTAGGTTTATTGCGTTTGTGGGCTTTTGCGGTTTAGGGGGTTAATACTTTAATAGGTTTAATGTGTTGTGGGTTTTGGCAGTTTAGGGGTTAATAGTTTTAATGGGTTTATTGCGTTGTGGATTAATGGCGGATTAGGGGTTAATAGTTTTAATAGGTAGTTTGCGATGTTGGGGGTGGCGGATTTAGGGGTTAATAATTTAGTTATTACTCGCTTCATAAGAGCCGACTACAACAGTGAAACTCTCGGCAGGGCCCTCTACCCACTTGACCCCTACAAAAGCTATCCTGTACACCGACTATGTTTACAGCGCTGCGGAATCTGTTGGTGCTCTACAAATACCTGATAATAATACTTGCGGTGTGGGTTTGATGGCGGATATAGGGGTTAATACACTTTATTAGTTATTGCGGTGGACGATTGTGGTTGACAAGTAGATAGACATTGCGCATACGTTAGGTGTTAGTTTATTTTTGCAGGCATTTCCGGGAGTTACGGTGCTCCCATACTCAGCGCAAGGCTTGCTACGACTGCCTTTTATGGCGAGGTAAAAATGGAGTAACATTTCTCCATTTTCGTAACGTAAGTCCTTGCGCTGAAGATTGGATACCGATTTGCGATGCGGTCCCATGTTAGCCTATGGGAGTAACAAATGCGGGCGAAGGGGGAAATATATGTGCCACATTTATATGTGGCACTGTATATAGGATACCAAACCCATACAAAAACCGTCGTCGCCGGCTTTTGCGGGCGACGCCGCATATGTAATGGGGCCCCAAAAGAGCTGTCACATTTCTATCAACCAATGAGATTCTACTCTCCAAGGACCTCTTCATTTCAAGATCAAAATAAACTGCTTTAGCAAAACTTTTATTCTTTAAAAAATATATATACATTTTTTTTTTTTTTTAGTGCCCCTCTAACAATTGTTTTTTAGAAACAATTAAATGGTAACTTGAATGTCAAGGAAAACAGTAATATATTTCACGTAGTTTACCCCTTCCCAAAGTTAGGATGTTTCATGCCGTCCTAACTGTGCTAGGCTTTAGCGCCGTTAGGACGGCATGGAACGTCCTAGCTGTTTGGTTGTACTGAAGCCATATTAGCTTGCTAAATGTGATTGCGGGCTGGAGGGGGTGTCTAGCATCATAGGCACTCCCCCTGACCCAATCCCATCATTGAAATTACGTGATCGCAGGAACAATCGCGTGATTTCAATTTTTACTTATTTGTTTATATCGGAACTTTGATAAGTCTGGGAGGGAAGGGGTTAAATGGATGAAATTTTGGTATTATTATTATTAACAGTTGCTTATAAAGGGCTCAAAAAAATCTGCACCACTAGTGTTACTGTTATGCAGACATCACAACTCTCCCTGAAGTTCAGGGAGTCTCCCTGATTGTAATAGCAGCTCCCTGATGCCAGCAAATGGAATGCAATCTCCCTGAAACTCCAAGTACCATGATCCAATGTGGCCCAAATCCGGAAAAGTGTTTTTTTAAGGAATGCCTTTAATTGCTGGGACATTATAGAACCCTTAAAGCATCAGTAACCAAAAAGCCCCCACTGATTCTAATAAAATAAAACGCAAATACTACCGTTTTTTACTGCACGTAATTAAACTTCGTATTCTAAAATATTTAAACATTCAACAAGCGTACAATCACTGGAAAATAGGTTTGTTGTATGTGGTTGTGCAATAAAGCTACTTTTTTTTAATGTGACATTAGTTGGAAGCTACTTTAATGATAAGTATTTATCTTATTTAGGGTTTCAAGGTGTCCAATATATAACTGGGAGGGCGGGGTGGCGGCGCAGTAGCGGGTGAAGCCACCTCCCTGAAATTAGTTTTTGCAGGTTGGGATGTCTGGTTATGTCTAAAGCTGGCAAGTTCCTGTAGAATGTTGCAGAATTGGCTAATATTAGCATTATTAGTTTGACAGATAATTAGGCTGTCTAAATTGACTAGTTGCTAAAATAAATAAATAACTGAATATTATAGGTTTCAATGAAAATTATAATGATGGTTTGACAGAGAAAAGATGACTCTTAATTGACACAATTCTCTCTAATTTGTTTATTATCCTGAATCTCCAACTTATGAAAAAAATATAAAAAATAGAAAGCTCACCACATCTTAGTAAATATGCACTACAAGTAAATATGTTAACTGAAGATATTTGTATTACTGTAGTGATCTCTCAGTCCTTAGTAAACCTAACATTTTTACAAGCTTAGTTTTAATTTAAACAGTACAGATACAAATTCCCAAATCTGGAATTTCAAAATCCAAACTTATTCTGAAATCCAAACTTTTTAATTAATATTTTAAATAATACAATTATCAAAAATTACTATTTTTTTTCCTGCCTGTAAGTCACAATCTTCTGTTTTTTGTGTTCTAAAATGCAAATAATGATCTATATTTCTTTAAAACAATAAATATGACCTTTCTGATTACAGTACTGTACATGCTTTCTGGTGGCACTGTGTATACAAAAGAATCAATATAAAACTGCATTTAAGTCACATGTATAAGCTGTATTATCACAAGTAAATATTGCCTAAATGACATAACATATTGTTGTTTACACTTGGTCCGATCCCCTCTCCAAACTGTCCCATTTTACAGATACAAACATAAATATTTTCCAAAATCCAAACTATTTGGAAATCCAAACCTTTTCCGATCAGAAGCATTTTGGATAAAGGTTTTCGACCTATAATAACATTACATTAGTACTAAATTTTTTATTAGTTTTGAAAATTAAAATTTCTTTTTTGTTCTCATCCTCCAAAAAATGCCAACTATGAATCCACTTTATATTCTCCTAAACATAAGCCACCCTAGCGCTAACCAATATTTTAGCTCCAAAACTTACTGCAGTAATTTAAATTTCACTACCAGGTATGACCTGATATTAACCTTTTCTCTTAATGACATCAATCGTGAAAAGAAAGCTGTCTGTATTTTATCTGGCTGCAGCATTTCTTAATTGTTATTCATTTTTATTTGCAAACAAATAATGAATGTCAATTTTAGCTAATTAATGAATCAGCCAAATTCATGTATTTTTTCCTTACTTTATTAAAGATAATCACCTAGATTACAAGTTTTGCGTTACGGTGCGGTACGGCTTTTAACACTGAAAATTTGTCCATTACGCTGAAGTGGCAAGGAGCCCATATTACGAGTCGTGTCGGTATAACTGTAGCGCAAACATTTTAGCCTGTAACGCAACGTCCATTCCGCACTAAAAAAAATGACTTTTTTTGTGGGATTTTTTGTGTTACAAAGTACACTAACACCCATAAACGACCTATTAACCCTTAAACCGCCACCCTCCCGCATTGGAAACACTATATTAAACCTATTAATCCCTAATCTGCCACCCACCCACATTGTGACTATTAAATAAAGTTATTAACCCCTAATCTGCCGGCCACCCACATCGCCAACACTATTTAAATATATTAACCCCTAAACCGACTGATTTGAACAGCCAATAGGATTTCAGTAGCTCTCATACTATTGACTGTTTTGAACAGCCAATAGGATTTCAGAAGCTCTCATCCTATTGATTGATTTGAATGCAAGGTACGCCATTTTGAAATGGCTACCTTGCATTTAACTTCAGTGTGCAGCGGTGACTGTATGAAGAGGACACTCCGCGCAGGATGGGATCCATTTCCAGGATAGCTCCGCCCTGCACCACCGGGATGAAGATAGTAGATGCCCCCGCGATATAATAAGGTGTCGCAGCCTGGATAAAAACTTCTCGCCGCCTGTATGGAGATGGATGTCCGGACTTCAGGAACTGTGAGTAGATATTCTGGGGTTAGTGTTAGGTTTTTTAAAAAAAATTGTTTTTTTTTTTAAATTAGGGATGGGCACTTAAAAGGGCTGAATGCCCTATTAAGGGAAGTGAAAAAGAGCTGAATGCCCTTTTAAGGGCAATGCCCATACAAATGCCCCTTTAGAAGCAATGGGTAGTTTAGTATTTTTTAGACTTAGGTTTTTTTTATTTTGGGGAGTTGGTTGAGTGGTGGGTTTTACTGTTGGGGGGACTTTGTATTTTTTTTTACAGATAAAAGAGCTGTTTAACTTAGGGCAATGCCTTACAAAACGGCCCTTTTAAGGGCTATTGGTAGTTTATTGTAGGTTAGGGGGTGTTTTTATTTTGGGGGGCTTTTTTATTTTTCTAGGACTATTAGATTAGGTGTAATTGTTTTTATTTTTGATAATTTCGTTAATTAATTTTTGTAAACTTAGTGTTTTTTATTATTCGTAATTTAGTGTTTATTATTTTTTGTAATTTTAGGTTTTTTAATTTTTTTCGTAGTGTTAGGTTTTTTTAAATTTGTAATTTAGGTTTTTAATTGGTAGTATTTTTTTTATTTTATTAGAATAGTAAAGTTAGTTTAATTTATAGTTTAATGTTAGGTTTATTTTTATTTCACAGGTAAGTTTTTATTTATTTTAAGATAGTTATATTGTAATTTTAATTTGAAGTTAGGGGGTGTTAAGTTTAGGGGTTAATAGTTTAATTTAGTGTTTTGCGATGTGGGGGGGGGTGGTGGTTTAGGTGTTAATAGGTTTATTTAGTGGCAGCGATGTGGGGGCCGGAGGTTTAGGGGTTAATAGGATTATTTAGTAGCAGCGATGTGGGGGCCGCAGGTTTAGGGGTTAATAGGTTTATTTAGTAGCACCGATGTGGGGGGCCGGAGGTTTAAGGGTTAATAGGTTTACTTAGTAGCAGCGATATGGGAGGCTGGAGGTTTAGGGGTTAATCATTTTATTTAGTGGCGACAATGTCAGGGAGTGCCGGTTTAGGGGCTAATTATTTTATTTAGTGGCGGCGATGTCAGGGAGCGGAGGATTAGGGGTTAATAGCTTTTATCAGTGTCGGCGATGTCGGTAGTTTATTAGAAGAGGGGTTGTTATTATTTGGGGTTTTTTTATTTTCATAGGGATTAGGTATTAATTTTTTAAAATTTGGTAATTTTCTTTTTTATTTTATGTAATCTTAGATTTTTTATTTTCTGAAATTGTAGCTTAAAGGGGCAGTCTACTCCAGAATTTTGATTAGACTGTCCCTTTAATTTATACTTAGTTTATTTGTATTTTTAAAGTAGTGTTATGTTTTTTTAATTTAATAGTAACTTTAGTATTTTGTAAATTAGGTCATTTGGGTTCATTTAGGGGGTGTTAGGTTAGGGGGGTTAAGTTAGGGGGGTTAGGCTAGGGGTTAGGTTTATTGCGTTTGTGGGCTTTTGCGGTTTAGGGGGTTAATACTTTAATAGGTTTAATGTGTTGTGGGTTTTGGCAGTTTAGGGGTTAATAGTTTTAATGGGTTTATTGCGTTGTGGATTAATGGCGGATTAGGGGTTAATAGTTTTAATAGGTAGTTTGCGATGTTGGGGGTGGCGGATTTAGGGGTTAATAATTTAGTTATTACTCGCTTCATAAGAGCCGACTACAACAGTGAAACTCTCGGCAGGGCCCTCTACCCACTTGACCCCTACAAAAGCTATCCTGTACACCGACTATGTTTACAGCGCTGCGGAATCTGTTGGTGCTCTACAAATACCTGATAATAATACTTGCGGTGTGGGTTTGATGGCGGATATAGGGGTTAATACACTTTATTAGTTATTGCGGTGGACGATTGTGGTTGACAAGTAGATAGACATTGCGCATACGTTAGGTGTTAGTTTATTTTTGCAGGCATTTCCGGGAGTTACGGTGCTCCCATACTCAGCGCAAGGCTTGCTACGACTGCCTTTTATGGCGAGGTAAAAATGGAGTAACATTTCTCCATTTTCGTAACGTAAGTCCTTGCGCTGAAGATTGGATACCGATTTGCGATGCGGTCCCATGTTAGCCTATGGGAGTAACAAATGCGGGCGAAGGGGGAAATATATGTGCCACATTTATATGTGGCACTGTATATAGGATACCAAACCCATACAAAAACCGTCGTCGCCGGCTTTTGCGGGCGACGCCGCATATGTAATGGGGCCCCAAAAGAGCTGTCACATTTCTATCAACCAATGAGATTCTACTCTCCAAGGACCTCTTCATTTCAAGATCAAAATAAACTGCTTTAGCAAAACTTTTATTCTTTAAAAAATATATATACATTTTTTTTTTTTTTTAGTGCCCCTCTAACAATTGTTTTTTAGAAACAATTAAATGGTAACTTGAATGTCAAGGAAAACAGTAATATATTTCACGTAGTTTACCCCTTCCCAAAGTTAGGATGTTTCATGCCGTCCTAACTGTGCTAGGCTTTAGCGCCGTTAGGACGGCATGGAACGTCCTAGCTGTTTGGTTGTACTGAAGCCATATTAGCTTGCTAAATGTGATTGCGGGCTGGAGGGGGTGTCTAGCATCATAGGCACTCCCCCTGACCCAATCCCATCATTGAAATTACGTGATCGCAGGAACAATCGCGTGATTTCAATTTTTACTTATTTGTTTATATCGGAACTTTGATAAGTCTGGGAGGGAAGGGGTTAAATGGATGAAATTTTGGTATTATTATTATTAACAGTTGCTTATAAAGGGCTCAAAAAAATCTGCACCACTAGTGTTACTGTTATGCAGACATCACAACTCTCCCTGAAGTTCAGGGAGTCTCCCTGATTGTAATAGCAGCTCCCTGATGCCAGCAAATGGAATGCAATCTCCCTGAAACTCCAAGTACCATGATCCAATGTGGCCCAAATCCGGAAAAGTGTTTTTTTAAGGAATGCCTTTAATTGCTGGGACATTATAGAACCCTTAAAGCATCAGTAACCAAAAAGCCCCCACTGATTCTAATAAAATAAAACGCAAATACTACCGTTTTTTACTGCACGTAATTAAACTTCGTATTCTAAAATATTTAAACATTCAACAAGCGTACAATCACTGGAAAATAGGTTTGTTGTATGTGGTTGTGCAATAAAGCTACTTTTTTTTAATGTGACATTAGTTGGAAGCTACTTTAATGATAAGTATTTATCTTATTTAGGGTTTCAAGGTGTCCAATATATAACTGGGAGGGCGGGGTGGCGGCGCAGTAGCGGGTGAAGCCACCTCCCTGAAATTAGTTTTTGCAGGTTGGGATGTCTGGTTATGTCTAAAGCTGGCAAGTTCCTGTAGAATGTTGCAGAATTGGCTAATATTAGCATTATTAGTTTGACAGATAATTAGGCTGTCTAAATTGACTAGTTGCTAAAATAAATAAATAACTGAATATTATAGGTTTCAATGAAAATTATAATGATGGTTTGACAGAGAAAAGATGACTCTTAATTGACACAATTCTCTCTAATTTGTTTATTATCCTGAATCTCCAACTTATGAAAAAAATATAAAAAATAGAAAGCTCACCACATCTTAGTAAATATGCACTACAAGTAAATATGTTAACTGAAGATATTTGTATTACTGTAGTGATCTCTCAGTCCTTAGTAAACCTAACATTTTTACAAGCTTAGTTTTAATTTAAACAGTACAGATACAAATTCCCAAATCTGGAATTTCAAAATCCAAACTTATTCTGAAATCCAAACTTTTTAATTAATATTTTAAATAATACAATTATCAAAAATTACTATTTTTTTCCTGCCTGTAAGTCACAATCTTCTGTTTTTTGTGTTCTAAAATGCAAATAATGATCTATATTTCTTTAAAACAATAAATATGACCTTTCTGATTACAGTACTGTACATGCTTTCTGGTGGCACTGTGTATACAAAAGAATCAATATAAAACTGCATTTAAGTCACATGTATAAGCTGTATTATCACAAGTAAATATTGCCTAAATGACATAACATATTGTTGTTTACACTTGGTCCGATCCCCTCTCCAAACTGTCCCATTTTACAGATACAAACATAAATATTTTCCAAAATCCAAACTATTTGGAAATCCAAACCTTTTCCGATCAGAAGCATTTTGGATAAAGGTTTTCGACCTATAATAACATTACATTAGTACTAAATTTTTTATTAGTTTTGAAAATTAAAATTTCTTTTTT
The DNA here is from genome assembly GCF_027579735.1 of Bombina bombina. Lineage (NCBI taxonomy): Eukaryota > Metazoa > Chordata > Amphibia > Anura > Bombinatoridae > Bombina > Bombina bombina. The sequence goes on along the minus strand of NC_069505.1, from coordinate 248,846,887 downwards.
GTTCTCATCCTCCAAAAAATGCCAACTATGAATCCACTTTATATTCTCCTAAACATAAGCCACCCTAGCGCTAACCAATATTTTAGCTCCAAAACTTACTGCAGTAATTTAAATTTCACTACCAGGTATGACCTGATATTAACCTTTTCTCTTAATGACATCAATCGTGAAAAGAAAGCTGTCTGTATTTTATCTGGCTGCAGCATTTCTTAATTGTTATTCATTTTTATTTGCAAACAAATAATGAATGTCAATTTTAGCTAATTAATGAATCAGCCAAATTCATGTATTTTTTCCTTACTTTATTAAAGATAATCACCTAGATTACAAGTTTTGCGTTACGGTGCGGTACGGCTTTTAACACTGAAAATTTGTCCATTACGCTGAAGTGGCAAGGAGCCCATATTACGAGTCGTGTCGGTATAACTGTAGCGCAAACATTTTAGCCTGTAACGCAACGTCCATTCCGCACTAAAAAAAATGACTTTTTTTGTGGGATTTTTTGTGTTACAAAGTACACTAACACCCATAAACGACCTATTAACCCTTAAACCGCCACCCTCCCGCATTGGAAACACTATATTAAACCTATTAATCCCTAATCTGCCACCCACCCACATTGTGACTATTAAATAAAGTTATTAACCCCTAATCTGCCGGCCACCCACATCGCCAACACTATTTAAATATATTAACCCCTAAACCGACTGATTTGAACAGCCAATAGGATTTCAGTAGCTCTCATACTATTGACTGTTTTGAACAGCCAATAGGATTTCAGAAGCTCTCATCCTATTGATTGATTTGAATGCAAGGTACGCCATTTTGAAATGGCTACCTTGCATTTAACTTCAGTGTGCAGCGGTGACTGTATGAAGAGGACACTCCGCGCAGGATGGGATCCATTTCCAGGATAGCTCCGCCCTGCACCACCGGGATGAAGATAGTAGATGCCCCCGCGATATAATAAGGTGTCGCAGCCTGGATAAAAACTTCTCGCCGCCTGTATGGAGATGGATGTCCGGACTTCAGGAACTGTGAGTAGATATTCTGGGGTTAGTGTTAGGTTTTTTAAAAAAAATTGTTTTTTTTTTTAAATTAGGGATGGGCACTTAAAAGGGCTGAATGCCCTATTAAGGGAAGTGAAAAAGAGCTGAATGCCCTTTTAAGGGCAATGCCCATACAAATGCCCCTTTAGAAGCAATGGGTAGTTTAGTATTTTTTAGACTTAGGTTTTTTTTATTTTGGGGAGTTGGTTGAGTGGTGGGTTTTACTGTTGGGGGGACTTTGTATTTTTTTTTACAGATAAAAGAGCTGTTTAACTTAGGGCAATGCCTTACAAAACGGCCCTTTTAAGGGCTATTGGTAGTTTATTGTAGGTTAGGGGGTGTTTTTATTTTGGGGGGCTTTTTTATTTTTCTAGGACTATTAGATTAGGTGTAATTGTTTTTATTTTTGATAATTTCGTTAATTAATTTTTGTAAACTTAGTGTTTTTTATTATTCGTAATTTAGTGTTTATTATTTTTTGTAATTTTAGGTTTTTTAATTTTTTTCGTAGTGTTAGGTTTTTTTAAATTTGTAATTTAGGTTTTTAATTGGTAGTATTTTTTTTATTTTATTAGAATAGTAAAGTTAGTTTAATTTATAGTTTAATGTTAGGTTTATTTTTATTTCACAGGTAAGTTTTTATTTATTTTAAGATAGTTATATTGTAATTTTAATTTGAAGTTAGGGGGTGTTAAGTTTAGGGGTTAATAGTTTAATTTAGTGTTTTGCGATGTGGGGGGGGGTGGTGGTTTAGGTGTTAATAGGTTTATTTAGTGGCAGCGATGTGGGGGCCGGAGGTTTAGGGGTTAATAGGATTATTTAGTAGCAGCGATGTGGGGGCCGCAGGTTTAGGGGTTAATAGGTTTATTTAGTAGCACCGATGTGGGGGGCCGGAGGTTTAAGGGTTAATAGGTTTACTTAGTAGCAGCGATATGGGAGGCTGGAGGTTTAGGGGTTAATCATTTTATTTAGTGGCGACAATGTCAGGGAGTGCCGGTTTAGGGGCTAATCATTTTATTTAGTGGCGGCGATGTCAGGGAGCGGAGGATTAGGGGTTAATAGCTTTTATCAGTGTCGGCGATGTCGGAAGCGGTGTATTAGGATTTAATAACTTTATTTAGGTGTCGGCAATGTTGAGGGCAGTGGATTAGGGGTGTTTAGATGGGGTTTATGTTAGGATGTTAGGTTTAAACATAACTTTTTGTTCCCCATAGACATCAATGGGGTTGCGTTACAGAGATTTTTCATCCCGCACTTCAGGTGTTTTTTTTCTAACACTCTCTCCCTATTGATGTCTATGGGGGAAAGCGTGAACGAGCACGTCAAATCAGCCCTTGGATTTTGTGCGGTATGGAGCTTACCACCATATCGCACGCACAAGGAGGCTTTTCAGTAACTTGTAATGGCAGCGCTATGAAGAATGAAATAATGCAACTTTTTTGGTGTTAGTTTCGCACCCTGTTTCGCACAAAACTTGTAATATAGGTGACAGTAAAATTTTTACATTTATCTATTTTACAAATGACCAAATAAAAAAAAATTGTTGATTTCGTAATTAGTCAAAAGTGACATTTGTTATTCATTTGCAAATAAAAACAAATATTTAAAAAAAAATTGAACATGTCTAATCATTTGCATCATAAATCCCTCCAATACACAAACCAGTGGTATCACTCATCAGAAAACATCAAACTTTCCCCAAAAATGGTTTTGATTCTGTGTATAAATCACATTAGTATGTTTAAATTATTTCAAGTATTTAAATGAAAGCTGAATACACATTTAAAGGGACATCCAAATGTAAAAACAAAACACCTTTTAGTATTATATTTAAAGGGGCACTCAAGTCAAAATAAAACTTTCATGATTTAGATAGAGCAACAATTTTAAACAACTTTCCAATTTACTTCCATTAACAAAATGTGCGCAGTCTTTTAATATTTACACTTTTTAAGTCACCGGCTCCTACTGAGCATGTGCAAGAATTCACAGTATATATGTATATGCATTTATGATTGGCTGATGGCTGTCACATGATACAGGGGAGTGGAAATATACAGTACATAACTTTGCACTCCTGAAATACACACTAGATAAAGATACAGGGGTGAATGGAGCATAAGTGTATATTCCAGTTTCTTGCTTGCTAAGCAGCTGTATCCTCAACTAGAGGGGCACCGGAGTTAAAGTATTTAAAGGGACATGCAAACCAAATTTTTTTCTTTCATGATTCAGATAGAGCATACAATTTTACGCAATTTTCTAACTTACTTATGCTTATTAAACTTGCTTTCTTCTCTTGATATCCATTGTTGAAGGAGAAGCAATACATTACTGTTAGCTGAACACAGCAGGTGAGCCAATGACAAGACAGTTATATGTACAGCCACCAATCACAGTGGTGCATGTATGATTGTCAACAAAGGAGAACCAGGAGAACTAAGAAAATTAAATAATAGAAGTAAATTGCAATCTATCTGAATCACAAAAGAAAAAACAAATAAGACAAATAGCTGGTGGAGTTTGGCTAATGCAGTATAAATTATGTCATTTTGTTTACATTTTGCTGATACGTTATTAAACACAACAGAAATGTCTTAAAATTACAATGTATTATGCCTTTAATATGGGGTTTTAAAGAGCTAATTGAGAAAGCAGTATTTTGTTTTGCACTTGAGCACAATACTTGAGTTTTAATAAGAACCCAATGAGCTTGCTACTACTGCTTTCATTAAAAGTATAGGGTGCACCAATTGCTATGTTATAATGCTTTATTTAAATGAGACAATCTACTCCATAATTGTTATTGTTTAAAAAGATAGATAATCCCTTTATTACCCATTCCCAGTTTTGCATAACTAACACTGTTATATTAATATACTTTTTACCTTTTAGATTACATTGTATCTAAGCCTCTGCAGACTGCCCCCTTATATCAGTTCTTTTGACAGACTTGCATTTTAGCCAATCAGTGCTGAGTGACTCATAAATAACCTTAACTGGAGAGAGCATGATGTTATCTATATTGCACACGTGAATTAGCACTGTCTAACCATAAAACAAAAGGGCTTAAAACTTAGCATATGAGCCAACCTAGGTTTAGCTGTTAACAAAAAATACCAAGAGAACAAAGCAAATTTGATGATAAATGTAATTTGGAATGTTGTTTAAAATTGTTTTCCCTATCTGAATCATGAAAGTTTAATTTTGACCAGATTCTCCCTTTAATCAATTAAAACAACTAAATCAAATTAATTGATTGTGCAGGGCCAAGTACAAAATACAGCGTCTCGCACAATCAGTATCAATATATAATCTGTCCATTAAATGGCAAACTATAACTTATTGGAGTTAGGACCGATGTTACCCTAAGCCTAACATAGTCAGGACAGAATTTTAATCTAATACATCTGGAATTTACTTTTCACGGGAATCATTGCAGAATTTTAAGAGCTCGGTCTAACAGGTACACAACCGAATCATGTTCAGTCATAGCAGTTATACAGAAGCAGATAAAGTACTTGCCATCAACACAAGAGGGTCTGTTCCTAGTTGTTCCAGCTACTTTGCCTGGCAGACAGGAACATTTCACGGTTTGTGATCTTTCTTCAATTCGATTCTTATTACAGCATCTGTGAGCTGCAATAACTTCACAAGTTCCTCCTTCTGTTGGGAAACAAAGAACATTAGCGACGTTAGGATTAGTGTCTAGACATTTCTCGGTAAGCAAGAGAAACGTTAAGACGGAAAAGAAGATGACAGATGTTATTTGTGTGTTTTTGTACAGTACAGCTGCAACTTCATGACATGCAAAACAACATCTCATGAAATATGTGATCTGTCGGCGTATTGGGGATCAGAAATAAGGTGAATGATATAAGGAACATTAAATTATATTGTCAGATACAGAATCCTGAGCGCCCTTTCTTGTCTTGATATTGTGCTATATATTCTCTATTCCTGTGTGTCCTACCAAACCGAGGTAACAATAATTCCATCACATCTAGTTGTTCAGTCTCAAAAAAATGAACTCTGTGTTTTTACCAGTGACATTTTACATTTGTTTAAGAAGATGTATTTTATTTTGCTTTCAAAATATTTATATAGCGCTGAGTAAATTGTTGGCCCATTATTAATGATAGATAATAATAACAATTGAATAGGATTCACATGTGTGAGCATTATTGCGTTGTCACACAGTAATGGCATTCTTTAAAATGGGTTTCTCCTTAAAGCAGGGGTCAAGTCCTACAAAAAAAAGTGTGGGAACTCACCAAGACTTCAATATTGTTTATATACACACACACTGCAATTATATGTATATAATCTATACACTTTGGTTAATGAAAGAAAATTAAAACCAATGAAGGGTTGAATGGTTGTCTTTGGGACTGAGAATCCTCCTCTGTCACAGAGTCTCACCCACTTAAGGTGCAATAGTCGTATTTGTGCTGAGGGGAGAGAAATAACCTCAGAGCAAGCTACACAGAAATGTAAGCACCATGTGTTCCACACAGTGCGGGTGATCACATAGCAGGGCAGCTGACAGGCTTGCATTTAGTGTATTGTAGGAAGTGTTACAGCCCATTACTAGAGGACCTCACTATCCCTCTAACCAGGCTGTGCTCCAGTTCCTTCCAACAGTAGCAGCAGTGTTTACTGAAGAGTTTCTGTTCTCTGTCTAGAGTGAACTTAGTTCCTCCTGCAAAACTAGTGCATGAACTCCATTCCCATGCATTCCCGGCTCGACTTGACCCCTGCCTTAAAGGGATAATAACCAGTGCTCCTTAGAAACAAATATATCAAATCAAAGTAAACATAAAAAGAAACACATTGGGGCCCAATAATCAAGCTCCAAATGGAACTTGATGCTCCTGTCTCCGTCCAAGCCTTCAGGCTCGCCGGAAACAGCAGTTATGAAGGGGGGCGGCATTGCAGGGGGCGGCATTGCACAAGCAGTTTGTGCAATCATAAATGCCAACAGCGTATACTGTCTGCATTTATTGATATGCGACGGACATGATACGCTACATCGTATCATGTCCATCTGCACTTTAATAAATCTGCCCCATTGTGTAAACAACAGCAAACAAATTACTTGTTTTCTTGCAAAATCAACACTTAAAAATTCTTACTGTAGTGTTATAAGAGACATTTTGGCAACTTAGGTTATATTCTTCTTGTTCTGAGCATGGGCAAATCTGACTCACTGTTTATCTAGTCTATTCATTTAAGGGACACTAAACCCAATTTTTTTTCTTTCATGATTCAGTTAGAGCATACAATTTTAGGCAACTTTTTAATTTACTATTATCAATTTTTCTTCATTCTTTTGCTATCTTTATTTAAAAAGCAGGAATGTAATGCATAGGAGTCGGTCCATTTTTGGTTGAGAACCTGGGTTATGCTTGTTTATTGGTGGGTAAATGTAGCCTGCAATAAGCAAGTGCTATCCATGGTGCTGAACCTAAAATGGGCTGGCTGCTAAAATTTACATTACTGCTTTTAAAATAAAGATAAAAAATGGGCTGGCTGCTAAAATTTACATTACTGCTTTTAAAATAAAGATAAAAAATTGATAATAGGAGTAAATTAGAAAGTTGCTTTAAATTTCATGCGCATCTGAATCATGAAAGAAAATATTTTGGTTCAGTGTTCCTTTAATAGTAAACCAGTTCAGGTTACTCTAGAAGTTTTATGACATCAGGCTAGATTAAACCTTACTGTAGAGACCACAGCCTCCTTGTAGAGATTTGGCAGAAAGCAATGGACATTGCACAAATAAGGTTAAAATAATTAAAAGGTAAATCGCTTTAAAATGATGAATAATACATATTACAATGATTTCTATTAAGTATATACCACTGCTTAGTTCTTTTTTATTACATAAATGAAACACACTGTTTTATATCCCTTTAATGTGTTTCTAGTGATTTGTTATACCAACTACAGAATTTAAAATAGATGGTATATTTTTGTATAAAAAATAGCTGTTTCTGCTAATTGAAATTACACCCAATTAAATGCCTGAACTCGTAGGGAGGACAGATTAAATTAGCTTCTCCGTTTAATTATTTGCACAAAGTCTTCTTTATCTTATTTATCACTGTTTACTTGCAAACCAATACATATAAAGAACAATTGAGAATGAGCATTTTAGTATCTCTCTGTCACCCCCCACCACCACCACCACTAGGAGAGATGATTTCCTCTAAACCTTCTAGTTTTTCTATAACCAGTAATTAAGTTACTAACATTTTTTTTAATATTGTTTAGTTGGGTATACAACAGACAGAATTAGCAGTTTCAAATAACAAAATACATTAAAGAAGTTGTTTGTAAACCATTAAAATACTTTCTAGCAGATAAAATAGATAGTTGGAAACACATTAAAGAAGAGAACAAAATTACAGTACACTGTCCCTTTAACAAATTAATTTACCATGCATATTAATAAAACATTAATAAAACAATCTAGTCTGACAATAAAAAAAAGAAAACTTGGAAAAAGCTCAAGAGAAATAATAATATAAAAAAATACAAACAAGACATCTCGTCAGCTTTTGTGAGAGACAACCATTAGACAAGATTCTTCACTAGGGCAATTGCTTTATCTAAATCCCAGATGCTGAGCTGTGGTTTAGGTGAGAATTTTTGAGCAAACTTCCAGGGGTCGATCCGATAAAAATCGTCGCCCGCAAAAGCCGGCGACGCCAATATTTGCGCGGGTTTGGTATCACATATACGGCGTAACCTAGAAGTTACGCGCGTATATTTCTGCCGTCGCCCGTAGTTTTTTGGGCTATAGGCAGGTATACCAAACCCGCGCAGTTTGGTATCCAATATGCAGCGTAAGGACTTACGTGGCGAAAATTGAGAAAACTTACTCCATTTTCACCTCGCCACAAAAAGCAGCCGTAAGAAGCCTTACGCTGACTATTGGAGACCCGTAACTTCCTAAACTAGCTGCTAAAATAAACCTAACACCTAACGCATGCGCAATGTCTATCTCCCTGTCAACCGCGATCTTCTAAAATAAACCTAACACCTAACGCATGCACAATGTCTATCTCCCTGTCAACCGCGATCTGCTAAAATAAACCTAACACCTAACGCATGCGCAATGTCTATCTCCCTGTCAACCGCGATCTGCTAAAATAAACCTAACACCTAACGCATGCGCAATGTCTATGTACCTGTCAACCGGGATCCCCCCCCCCGAAATCCCTAATAAAGTTATTAACCCCTAAACCGCCGCTCCCGGACCCCGCCGCCATCTACATAAACTAACCCCCTACTGTGAGCCCCTAAAACCGCTGCCATCTACCTTATCTATCCCCTAATCTGACCCCTTACACCGCCGCCACCTATATAAAAATTATTAACCCCTAATCTAATCCCCCTATACCGCCGCCAGCTATATTAATATTATTAACCCCTAATGTAAGCCCCTTACACCGCCGCCATCTCTATTAAAATGATTAACCCCTAATTTAATCTACCTACCCCGCCGCCAGCTATATTATCTATATTAACCCTAAGTATATTATAGTTAATATAGGTATTACATTATATATATTAACTATATTAACCCTAATTATATTAGGGTTAATATAGTTAATATAGTTACTATAGTATTTATATTAACTATATTAACTCTATCTAACCCTAACACCCCTAACTAAATTTATATTAAATTAATCTAATTCATTTATAAACTAAAATATTCCTATTTAAATCTAAATACTTACCTATAAAATAAACCCTAAGATAGCTACAATATAATTAATAATTACATTGTAGCTATGTTAGGGTTAATATTTATTTTACAGGTAAATTGTTAATTATTTTAACTAGGTATAATAGATATTAAATAGTTATTAACTATTTAATATCTACCTAGTTAAAATAATTACCCAATTACCTGTAAAATAAATCCTAACCTAAGTTACAAATACACCTACACTATCAATAAATTTAATAAACTACAAACATCTATCTAAAAATACAATTAAATTAACTAAACTAAATTACAAAAAAAAAAAAAACACTAAATTACAAAAAATAAAAAAAAGATTACAAGATTTTTAAGCTAATTACACCTATTCTAAGCCCCCTAATAAAATAATAAACCCCCAAAATAAAAAACATTCCCTGCCCTATTCTAAATTAAACAAATTTCAAAGCTCTTTACCTTACCAGCCCTTAAAAGGGCCTTTTGTGGGGCATGCCCCAAAGAATTCAGCTCTTTTGCATACAAATACAATCCCCCCCCCCCCATTACAACCCACCACCCACATACCCCTATTCTAAAACCACCCAAACCCCCCTTAAAAAAGCCTAACACTACCCCCCTGAAGATCTCCCTACCTTGTCTTCACCACACCGGGCCAAACTCCTGATCCGATCCGGGCGATGTCTTCCTCCAAGCGGCAAAGAAGAATTCTTCCTCCGGCGACGTCTTCCTCCAAGCGGCAGCAAAGTCTTCATTCTTCCGGCGGCATCTTCAATCTTCTTTCTTCGCTCCGCCGCCGCGGAGCATCCATCCCGGCCGACTGCTGTACTACGAATGAGGTACCTTTAAATGACGTCATCCAAGATGGTGTCCGCCGAATTCCGATTGACTGATAGGATTCTATCAGCCAATCGGAATTAAGTTAGAAAAATCTGATTGGCTGATTGAATCAGCCAATCAGATTCAAGTTCAATCCGATTGGCTGATCCGAACAGCCAATCAGATTGAGCTCGCATTCTATTGGCTGATCGGAACAGCCAATAGAATGCGAGCTCAATCTGATTGGCTGATTGGATTATTCCACATAGGAGTCAATGGAGCAAAAAAAGGGTAAAAAAAAAAACTAACACCGTACCCGCGCGCTAACCCGATCTCATGTTCTCAAAGGCGCTAACCAGACATGAAGAGATCTCAATGTTAAAGCCCTTTGTCTGCCTTTTTTTCTTTAGCACCTGAGACCTCATATCTTTGAGCTGAAAGTGTAACTAAACTATTAAAGGTACATAACGTGTAAAAGAAAATACTGTAAGGTGTTAGATTATTTTATTTTTGCACTATTGCATACACATAACTATGTATTTAACCCTGCAAAGTAGTTAACCACATTCTTAAGTCAGCTCCAGAACAACAATATCCTAGTGGGAGCTAGCTAAACACACCTAGTTAGCAATGACATGAAGCATATGTGTCTAACCACCAATCAGCAGCTAGCACCCAGTAGTGCATTGCTTCTTATAAGCCTACCGAGCTATGGGTTTCAGCAATGAAAACTAAGAGAATGAAGTAAATTTGATAATAGAAGAGGAACATTTTTTAAATTGTATACTCTATCTTAATCACAAAACTTTAATGTCCCTTTAAGGAAATCTTATCTCTGAGAGATGGCACACTATGGCTAATGAGACATCTGGCCTTGGCTTTACAGAATAACAGAGGAATTACCAACACTGGAAAGATCTTTCCACTCTTACTGAATGTAGGGGAGTTAACAAGCCAGGAGGACTCCCTAAAGAGTTTATAATGAATTGTTAATAAATCCAGGTCAGTGATTAGTGTAGGGCAGAGCTCCTAACTGCTCCATAACGCCAGGGTAAGTCATTTAGCAATTGGTGCATTATGTAAACAAAATTACACGCTCACTGTGACTGTAATGAGTAAAAAATGTTAATAATTAGCTGCACAGAGGAAGGAGTCTTTCGAACAACAATCAATAGCAAAATCTATAGCAAATGTAAGAATGTTGCAAGGAGAAATATTTTAGTGTACGTGCAAAACTGCATTGTATACCCGCAAAACCACATTTTTATGTATTACATTTTTTGATATATTTATATTATAATAAAAGATTTATAATCCTACTTTGTATCTTCAGTTCCTTCACCCTCCTATATTTCCTATTTTGACTGGGCTGTGACATAGACAGCAGTCTCACCCACTCTTTACTTGAGTGTCCTATGACACACACACTGACTGGATGTTTATTGGATTTGTTATGCTGACATAACATTGTAATTGAAGTAATACTATAGGCATGTATTTAACCCTTTTCACCGATAGATTTAAAAATAGGAAACATAGGGGCTGAATTATCAAGTATGGAGCTTGATGCCCCTGTTTCCGTGTGAGCCTTCAGGCTCGACGGAAACAGCAGTTATAAATAAGCGGTCTAAAGACCGCTGCTCCATAAATTGTCCACCTGCTCTGAGGCTGTGGGCATCAATCCACTCGATCCTATACAATCAGGCTGATTGATACCCCTGCTAGCGGCCGATTGGCTGTGAATCTGCAGGGGGCAACATTGCACAAGCAGTTCACAAGAACTACTTGTGCAATGATAAATGCCTGTGTGGGTAATTAGGGGTGGGATTTTTTTTTCAGCTGTTTAGGCATAGCTAGACTATAAATTTAGCACATTTACTCTGGGAGCTTGCTCTTTCAGGGTTGCTGCATTGATTATCTGTTAAAGTAAGGTTGTCTGTTTAAGTATAATAGTTAGCTAACCAAGGTAGTTAGGCAAAAAAGGGTTTGGGGTAACCAAGGGGAAATATAATTATTTTATACTTTTAAGTTAAATATTTTAGCAAGAATCTGTGAGAATCTTATTCAGTGTACAGCTTGCCATATGTTTGCATCACTGGAGCAGCCACTTCAGGGATTATATGTTTGTGGTAAATGTGAGCATATAGAAAAGGCCCGTATGTAAGTATGGAAGGAGGGCACCTGTGACCCCACTTCCTCCAGGAGTGGAACATTCCAAGGTGGGTGGGATAGGTATAAAGAGACCTGACTCGGGAAGTGAGGTCACAGGTGCCCTAACAGGAGCAGAACGGTAGGAGGTGTGTAGTGCATCGGCTTACCTGAAGATGGAACAGTTGCTGTCAGAGGCGAGGAGAAACGGTGAAGATTGGGTCCGGCAGCAGTTGTCCACGGCTGGTGAGGCAGTCACAGCAGTCTTGGCAGAAGGATCGGCAGACCGGAGCGGAGGACGGCCGGCCAGGAGGTCGAGGCCACCGGAGCGGTTGAGTCCTGGAGTCAGCACGAGGAGGTCCGGTCGTGAGAGGATCCAGCCAGGACGTCAGGAGTTGCAGCGGGCGAGGTCGGAAGGCAGCGGAAGTCGCAGGATGGGAGCGGTGGCCGAGGCGCGGCCTGAAACGATGCCGGCGAATGGTGTCACGGAGGTGCGTCAGTGAGCAGAGCCGGGCGCCAACAGAGGATGCGGGAGAACACCGAGGAGCAGGAGGAGCGGCGGGGATGCAGGTAAGGCAGGCTGAGCTATCGCAGATGGGGATTGCCGGCTGAGCTATCGAAGATGGCATAAGGGGATGGGGGGGATGCAGAGTCAAAGAGACGGCTGGACATAGGGGGCCATTCGGGGGACTAAGACAAAGTAAATGGCCCGAGGGTATGGCCTAAAAGGGTGAAAGAAAAGGGGATTGAGGGACATGAAGGGGTAGCTATGGGGAGTGGGGGTAGACTGGGCAGACGGGGACAAGGCCGGGTAAATAAGAAAACTGGCAGCGGGAGGGGGTGCCAGGCGGCCGGGGATGAGGCCGGAGGAATGGAGTTAGGCACAGGCAGCAGGATGGGGTGCGTTGGGAGAGTGGGCCGCAAACAAGGCCATAGGCAACGGGAGAGCCTGCGTCGGTTTTGGGAGTTAGGAGGGGGCCGCAGTGAAGGCCGCAAGCGGTGGGAGTGCCCGCGAATTGCCCCATAAGAGCAGGGAAGGGTATGGGTGGAACTGCGCCACGTGGTAATAAGGTGGCGGTTAACATAAGAGGGTATGGGGTCGGGGGATAGCTAGCGAAGGGGGAAGCAAGACACAGTTTATAGTGGTGTTGCATGGGGTGCTGTAAAAAAAAAATAAAAAAAAAAATCTAACTATTAAATATAGAAAATAAGGACAGAGTGTATATTTTCTTGAAAGGGGCCAAGGGGTTGATCTTGATTTTCGGTGGTGCACCCATGGTTCCCATTAGCCTTTTACGGCAGCGGTGGTCGTATCTTCCACCCGGCCTTATTGCACATGGGTAATTATTCTGGGAATAGGGGTGCACAGAAAGTTTTCTGGGGCATATGGCGGGTGCGGAAGGGGGGTGGGGTATCTCTGGCAATTTGGTTGGTGGTGTGAGGGGGTGGTTTATTATATTATTGTGGCCCACCGGCATGGCACAAAAATAAATATTGGGGTATGAAAGTAGTTATCGCGGGAATGGTGTCTTTATTTGGAGGGGGGTAATTGTAATAGAGGAGGGTGGTGTTACTATTGTTTCTATGTTTCAGGAGTAGTCAGGGATGGATGGAGGGGCGAGGAGGTTTAAACGCTGGTGGTGTTGAAATTTCAGCGCAGCAGGAGCGGCAGACGGAGCCACCACTTGAGCTCAACGCCAGCGGAGACTTTGGCGAGGAGGAGGAGGATCCCCTTGAAGGAACATCAGCGGGACCGGGGATGGCGGGACAGGTAGGAGATCTGTCCGCCTTGGTGCAGATTTTACAGTTATTGTCTCCTCAACAGAGCGGAGGCATCCAAGGAGTGGGGAGTAACAGTGGAGGGTCTGTGATAAGGGGGGAATCGATGGGGAGAGAGGTTATTGCTATGTCCCCATTACAGGCAGCAGGTGACGGTAGCAGAGCAGAGAGGAGAGACGCCATTCCGGAGAGAACGATGACTGCAGGTGGACGCAGGAGGTCCAGGTCACCACGGAGGTCACGGGGGAGAGGACCACCGGCATCTCCCACGTGGGCACGGTTGGACAGGATCCCCGACCGGAGCAGATACGGCAGGGGGAGATCGCCTGCCAGGAGGGAAGCGGTAAGGAGACACCTGGACAGTAGCCGAGGACGAGACAAGGGCATTAGAGATAGAAGCCGCAGAGAAGAGGCGAGGCCAGCACAGGCAGAGGGGCCAGAGACGGTGCAGCAGCCAGCAGGTGAGATGGCTGGTGGGGCACCCGGAGTGAATGCGGCGGTGATTGGAGAGAGGGAAGTGATGGTTGCGGGTTTGAAAAATGTATTAGCGGCAATAGAGAGATCGGGGAAGGGGATGTCGGCAGCAGCGGCATGGGTCCCTCCCGGGCCGGTTGCGGCCATGGGGGGGCCTCAGGTGAGTGCGGGGAGTGGGACGGAGGTCCCTGTAGCAAGCGGGGGCGAGGTGGTACGAGTGCCAGAAGGAGCCCTTAGGAGGCCTTGCCTTTGTTCAGTAGGCCCGTTTGGGATTCACTTGACAAGTGAGCTTCGGGAGAAGATTGGAAAACAGGAATTCATTGAGATATTTTCTCTTTTGCCACTAGAGCATGTTTTAGAGGTAAAAGAGGACAAGAAGGAGAAGGGTAAAAAAGAGGAGGAGGAGCGGAAAAAAACGATGGCGTAAGCTGTCAAAGACTTTTGGCAATTGGTCGCAGGCTTTTTGCATCTTGGCCAGTGTCATTTGTGAAAAGACGCCTGATCAGGACTCCTCACTGTTTTGTTATTATGATGAAATTGGGGGCGCGTATAGAACATATGGGGGAATGGAGTGGTGGAGATATGATGAGGGTTTCTGGCAACGAATGGCTGTGCGCCCAGAGATGAGATGGGACGACAGAGATATGGGGATATGGCTCGAGATGATGACTCCCTTGAGGGGGAGCCATTCCTTTCGGAGCTTTGGACAGGGGGCCAGAAGCAGGGTTTTGGGTGGAACGGGAACAGCAATCCGAAAAGGATTATGTTTCCAGTTCAATGAGGGGCAGTGCAGATTTGGGGCATCATGCAAATACAAGCATGAATGTTCGGGTTGTGGAGGGATTCATTCCTTCACAAAATGCTTCCGAAAGGGTAGGCAAGGGAACAGGCCAGGGGACATGGGTGCACCGGGCGCGGACGCCGGTGAGGGTCGAAAGGATGGTACCGTGGCTAGGGGCGTACACCCATGAACGGGGGCATGCGGGGGATGCTGAACTGATTCTAACAGGGTTCAATTCAGGATTCTGTACAGGGGACATGTTGGTAATTTGAAGTCAGCCAGGGGACACCCGGAAGTATTGAGAGAATTTTTTTTAAAAGAAGTGAAGTTGGGGAGGATGGCTGGGCCATTTAAGGACCCGCCATTCCCAGATCTGAGTGTATCTCCGTTGGGGGTAGTCCCCAAAAAGGTCCCGGGGCAATTCCAGATGATCCACCACTTGTCCTACCCAAAGGGTATGTCGGTTAACGATGGCATCGATCCAGAGTTAGTTTCGGTGAAGTATGCATCGTTTGACAAGGCAGTGGAGCTGGTGAGGGCAGCGGGAAGGGGAGCGTGGATGTGGAATCAGATGTGGAATCAGCTTTTCGCCCTCTCCCAGTGCATCTGAGATGTCATCACTTATTGGGGTGTGTGATGGATGGGGCATATTTTGTTGACCTATGTCTCCCGATGGGCTGTTCCATTTCATGTTCATACTTTGAGAGGTTCAGCTCCTTCGTGGAATGGGTTGTAAAGCGAACGGCGGGTATTACATCGATGGTGCATTATTTAGATGATTTTTTGTTTGTTGGCCCAGCCGGTTCGACGGTGTGTGAACAGTTAGTCCAAGTATTTGATCGGGTGACCAGGGATTTCGGAATCCCTGTGGCGGCTGAAAAATAGGAAGGTCCGGTAACGCTTCTAAGTTTTTTGGGAATCCAAATGGATTCAGTCAGCATGGAATGCAGGCTACCAGAGGAAAAAGTAGTAGACCTTAGGACGGTTATTGACAAAATGGTGGGGAGCAAGAAGGCTACCCTAAAGGAAATTCAATCGTTGTTAGGGAAGTTAAATTTTGCTGGCAGGATCATTCCCATTGGCATGGTGTTTTGCCGGTGTTTATCCTTGTCAACAGTGGGTGTCTCAAACCCTAGGCACCAAATCAGGCTGTCAAAAGAGGTGAAAGAGGATTTGAAGGTTTGGCAAGTCTTTCTGCAAGAATTTAATGGGAAGGTCATAATGCAAGAGAAGGGCTGGTGGGACGACCAGTTGTGCCTGTTCACAGATGCGGCAGGGGCGCATGGTTTTGGAGCGTACTTGGAGGGTCAGTGGTGTGCAGGACAGTGGCCCAGTGAGTGGGTTGAATGGGGTTTGACCAAGAATTTAACTTTCTTGGAGTTGTTCCCTTTGGTGGTGGCACTGCATGTTTGGCCTGATCGATTGAGCTTCCATTCAGATAACCAAGGCGTGGTGTGGGCAATTAACCGCCTGACGGCAAACTCGCCGGTGTTGATACGGCTTCTAAGGGTGTTTGATTTGGAGTGTTTGAGGTGCAATATCTCTTTCCGGGCAGTGCATGTTCCGGGGCGGTTGAATGTTATCGCTGATGCTTTGTCACGGTTTCAGTGGGACAGGTTTCGAAAGGTGGCCCCGGACGCGGAACAGGAAGGTGTCAGATGTCCCGAGGATCTGTGGCATCTGGGTTGCCAGGAATGTTGAGCTTGGTGAATGGAGCACTAGCACCTAACACATGGAAGGCTTACGCCCAAGTGTGGAAGGTGTGGGAACAGTGGCTGTTGGATGAGCAGCGTCTTGAGTATGGGAGGAGCTGCGTAAAAGTGTGGTTGGACTGGGTAGGTTCATGGGCAAGGGAAGGGCTATTGCCCTCTGAGGTACGTAAGAGAATGGCAGCAATGGCTTTTCTTTTCCAGCTGATGGGAAAAGAGGACCTGACAAAACTTTTTGTGGCCCGGATGGCGGTCCGAGGGATGTGCAGGGGTGGGAGATGTGCGGATCAGCGTAGACCAGTTACATTTGCAATTCTGCAAGAGCTCGTGGCGAGTTTAAATAGGATATGTTCTTCAAGGTATGAGGAGTTGTTGTTTAAAACAGCGTTCGTGTTGGTGTTTTTTGTAGCGTTCCGGGTGTCGGAGCTGGTGGGCAAGAACCGGCAGGATATGAGCGGTATTGGAAAGCAAGAGGTAGTTTTGGAGGAAGGGCTAGTTGAATTGTGGGTCAGGAGGTCTAAGACGGATCAAGAGGGTAAGGGAGCCACGGTGGTTCTAAGGGAGATTGGTGGTGATTGTTGCCCAGTGGGAATGGTGAGAGAGTATTTGAGGGTGGCCAGGCACAATGAAGGCCCGTTGCTAATACATGAAGATGGGTCGTCTTTGTCACGTTTTCAGTTTGTTGCTGTCATGAGGAAGGCATTGGGGTCAATGGTTATGGGAGCCTTAGAGTTCGGTTGACATTCATTTAGGATCGGGGCGGCAACAGAGGCGGCGAACTTGGGTTTAGAAGCGGCAGTTATCAGGAGGGTCGGAAGATGGAGATCTGAGAGATTCAGGGGGTATGTGAGGCCGGGTTTGGTGTTGTGATGTGAGATTCCTAACATGTTTGATTTATTTGACAGATGCAAGAAGGTGTTGGATTGTTGGACACTCCTATGTGTTCTGGGCAAGGAAGGCAGCAGCGGTGAAGCCAAATGTTACACAGCTAGGTTTCAGACAAGACCGTTTAGTAATAAAATGGTTTGGGGTGAGGGGGATGAAATGGGAACAGATAGTGGGGACAGTTGTAGAATATGCCAGGCTTTTCTCCCCTCCGGAGGTGTTAGTTTTGTATGCGGGGGGAAATGATCTAGGATTCATGCCGCAAAAAGAGTTGATAGATGACATTAAGAGGGGTTTGGATAGATTAGTACAATTGTTTCCGGGGGTGGTCTTGGTTTGGTCGGAGATCGAGAGTAGGATAACATGGAAGGCGGCATGGGACACCAGAAAACTGGAGGCTTCCAGACGGAAGCTTAATAGGACAATTACTGGGAAAGTAAAGAAATTGGGAGGTGTTGGCTTGCGCCATGTTGAATTTGAAGGAGAGTCAGGCAAGTGCTTTTATCTGAAGGACGGTGTCCACCTGAATGAAGTTGGGCTTCATCTGTTTAATTTCACACTACGGGAGGGGATTGAAAAGGCCTTAGCTTTAGGTGGCGGTACTCGCTAGGGAGCGAGTTGTGGCGGAAGTGCTTGCTATGTCCTATTGAGGCTTACGTCTAATAGAGTATGTCTGGTGTTTATTAATGTCTAAGAAAGGAGGTGAAGGTACGCCCCGCCCTGGAAGGGGTGGGGGCTTATAGTTAAGAAATAGCAAGCACGGAGGTGTGGTTTAATGATGTTGTAAAAAGTTAAGTTAATAATGTTAATTTATTGTTATGTTAATAAATAAGCTGCGGCCTTTTCTCTTCCAAGACGGTGTTGTGTAGTTTTTGATTAGGAAACGAGTAGTGGGAAATGTGGGGTCAAGAAAAGGCCCGTATGTAAGTATGGAAGGAGGGCACCTGTGACCCCACTTCCTCCAGGAGTGGAACATTCCAAGGTGGGTGGGATAGGTATAAAGAGACCTGACTCGGGAAGTGAGGTCACAGGTGCCCTAACAGGAGCAGAACGGTAGGAGGTGTGTCCCGCCCTCCCTCCCCCTGTGGTTAAAATGGTGATTTGTCGCAGCAATGGCGGAAGTGCTTGCTATGTCCTATTGAGGCTTACGCCTAATAGAGTATGGCTGGTGTTTATTATTGTCTAAGAAAGGAGGTGAAGGTACGCCCCGCCCTGGAAGGGGTGGGGGCTTATAGTTAAGTAATAGCAAGCACGGAGGTGTGGTTTAATGATGTTGTAAAAAGTGAAGTTAATAATGTTAATTTATTGTTATGTTTTTAAATAAGCTGCAGCCTTTTCTCTACCAAGACGGTGTTGTGTAGTTTTTGGTTAGGAAACGAGTAGTGGGAAATGTGGGGTCATGTCTCTTTAGAAACTCATATTGGAGTTCTGGAGGAACGAATTGCAACACTGCATGAAATTCAGACACTTTAAAGGGAAATGGATAGGACTGAGCTAATTGTTAATGGTTCTAGCAGTGGGAATGGGGAGGATTCAGATGAGGAGACTCCAGGATGTAGCTGGGTCACAGTTAGAGGGCGAAGTAAAGGTAAGCGGAAGAGACAGGCCAGTTCTGAGCTGGTACACCCCAACAGATTTGCCAGATTAAGGGAAGATGTTAGGGATATCAGTTCAGGGGTGTCAGTGTCAGAGAGGGCTGTGTTGCCTAGTATAGTGAACAGTCCTTTAGTTGTGGAAGAGCAGCACACTATGGTGGGCAGTCCTTCAGACATGGTAGAGGGGCATACTATAGTTAACAGTCCTTCAGTCATGGAAGAGGGGCATACAAGTCAGGGCCTGAGACAGATGTTGGTTGTAGGAGACTATTATTAGGAAGGTTGATAGGGTAATTTGTCATCCAGACCCTTTAAATAGAACAGTTTGCTGTCTTCCAGGGGCTCGTGTTAGGCATATTGTGGAGCGTATTGATAGATTGTTAGAGAGATGTGGGTCTGATCCTGCAGTCATGGTACATATTGGTACTAATGAAGGAATCAGCGGGAGACGGAGAGTCCTAAAAAATGACTTCAGGTAGTTAGGTAGCAAGCTTAAAGCAAGGACCTCCAAAGTAATATTTTCTGTGACATTACCAGTGCAGTGTGCTAATTCAGTAAGGCAGAAGGAGCCAAGGTCTGTTAATTAATGGTTAAAAACATGGTGTAAAAATGAGGGGTTTGACTTTTTAGAGCACTGGGCTGACTTTTCACTTGGGTACAATTTGTACAGTAAGGATGGATTGCATCTGAATGACATGGGTGCTGGTGTGTTGGGGGAAAGGATGGTAGCAAGTTTAGAGAATCTTTTAAACTAGGCAAAGGGGGGAGGGTCAGTTAGAACACAATAGAATAGAGAGATCAGTCTGTGAATCTGTCAGTCCTTTGATATCTCAAGGAAGAGATGACTTAAGAAATGTCACATTAGAAAGTATGGAGGAAAGCACACCAAGTATCAGCAGAAAGCACATGAAAATTAAATGTATGACAACAAATGCAAGAAGCATGACAGGTAAAATGGGGAGCTGATGCTCTTAGTTGCAGAAGAGGACTATGATGTTATCAGTATAACTGGAACTTGGTGGGATGATTCACATGACTGGGCAGTTAAGTTAGAGGGGTATACTTTATTTAGGAGGGACAGAAATAAAAAAGGGGTGGAAGAATCTGCATGTATATTAAACCTAACCTTAAACCTAAAATAAGGGAAGATATTTCTGACACAGGGGACAATGAAGAGTGGGGGGAAAATCCTAAAACAATATTACTAGGAACATGCTACAAGCCCCCCAACATTAGTGACCTCGATGAAACTTAACTACTAATACAAATAGGTAAGGCTGCTAATAACCAGGGACGGACTGATCAGCCGGGCAAATAGGACCTGGACCAAAGGTCCAGCATGTATGGGGGCCCACAAATGGCATCTCCATGGCTCCTGGTGTGCTGCATGAGCTTGGCCTTAAACCTGTCCTATCAGTAACTAAGCAGTTAAGTGTGGGTTCAGTGGGGGCCCTGGCCCCAGAGTGGGGGCCTTGTGTCTGGGTGTGTGTATATGTGTGTATAGTAGGGGCTACCTGTTGGTGGTCTGCCACTGTAAGGCCTTTGGAGTGTGGGGCCTTGCCCTGGAGTTTAGGGGCCCTGTCTCTGGCCATGGAGGATAGGGGGCCTGGTGGGGGCAGGTCAGGGAGGCTACAATGTTCATTTGCATACATTTGAATACATTTGGGTCAGTGTGAGACCGTGGGGGCCCTTCCCTAATTTTGCCCAGGGCCCTGATTGGTCTCAGTCCACCCCTGCTAATAACAGTGCTGTAATTATGGGAGATTTTAACTACCCTGATATAAACTGGGCCAATGAAACTAGTAATTCAGTTAAGGGGGATAGATTTTTAAATGTTCTCAGGGATAACTTCTTGTCACAATTAATAGAGGAGCAAACTAGGAGTAAAGCTATATTGGATTTAGTGCTATCAAATAATACAGATATAATATCAAACATAGAAGTCAAAGAACATTTGGGTAACAGTGATCATAACACGGTCACATTTGAAATTTCTTTTCATAAGCAGTGTCATAAAGGTTTAACTAAGACTTTTAATTCTAAGAAAGCAAAATTCAACGATTTAAGGAAATCATTAAATAACATAAATTAGGACAAAGTATTCTCTAATAAAAATGCAGAGGATAAATGGATAACATTTAAAACTTTGTTAAATAAATATACATATCAACAAATACCATATGGTTATAAAAATAAAAATAAAAAATCCAAGCCAATGTGGCTGAATATAAATGTGTTAAGAGAAATTAGGAAAAAAACGTAGGGCATTTAAATTATTCAAAGAAAATAGTACAGACTCAAAATTCCATATTTATAAGGAATGTAACAAAGCATGCAAAAAAAGCAATCAAATTAGCCAAAATTGAAAATGAAAAATTAATTGCAAAGGATTCTAAATCTAACCCCAAAAAGGTTCTTTAAGTACATAAATAGCAAAAAATCTAAGAAAGACAATATAGGTACATTAAAATGCAGGGAGGGTAGCATGATTAACAGTGACAGGGAGAAGGCTACTGGATACTAAAGATACTAAACCAGTTTTTTTCTTCAGTATACACAAGAAAGGAACCATTGGATGATACTTTGGAACAAAATAGAACATGCCAGCCCATACCATTAATTGGGTTATGTATAGAGGATATCAGGAACAAATTGGATAATATTAAGGTAAATAAAACTCCAGGCCCAGATGGAATACACCCAAGGGTGTTAAGGGAACTTAGCACTGTTATAGACAAACCTCTACTCTTATTTTTTCAAGACTCATTATCCTCATGCATGGTACCCAAGGATTGGCGTAAAGCTGATGTGGTGCCACTCTTCAAAAAGGGAAGTAGGGATGATCCAGGAAGCTATAGACCAGTTAGTCTGACATCAATAGTGGGGAAGATATTTGGAGGGATTATAAGGGATTATATTGATGAGCATATTCGTGTAAACAAGATTATGAGTTCTAATCAGCATGGTTTTATGAGAAATAGATCATGTCAAACTAATCTAATTAGATTCTATGAGGAAGTAAGTAAAAATATAGATAAAGGGGAATCAGTAGATGTGATATACTTAGATTTTGAAAAGGCGTTTGATACAGTGCCACATGAGAGATTAATGCACAAAATTAAGGGACTGGGAATAGCTGAAAATGTTAGTTTGTGGATAAATAACTGGATAAAAGATAGGGAGCAACGAGTAGTAGTAAATGAATCATACTCAGATTGGACAAAGGTAATCAGTGGAGTACCCCAGGGATCAGTGCTGGGCCCTGTTCTTTTTATTATTTTTATAAATGACTTGGAGCTAGGATTAAATAGCGACATCTCTATTTTTGCAGATGATACTAAATTAAGTAAGGTCATTAGGTCAGAGCAGGATGAACTTTTGTTACAAAGGGACCTGCAAAAATTTGAAGTATGGGCAGGCAAATGGAAAATGAGATTTAATACAGGAAAATGCAAGGTTCTACATTTTGGAAGTAAAAATAATCAGGCAACGTATTATTTAAATGGAACAAGACTTAGCCAAACACAGGAGGAAAGGGATTTGGGGGTAGTAATAGATAACAATCTAAAGATGGGTGTACAATGCAGGGCAGCTGGCCCGTGTTTCTGGCGAGTCTTCAGACGCGCCAGAAACAGCAGTTATGAAGCAGCTCAAATAAAGACAATTTTTTTTACTGAATCTGTGATATTGTCTTTTCATATTGGGAAGGAGCCGGTAACCTGCAATATACACTGTGAGTAGATATTCCCCTTTGTATTGTGTATTGTCTGATATTTCAGCACCACTATTTTGCACCTAGAGTTATACAACCGAGGAAGGAAAGGAAGATACCAACGACTGATACAAGCTGAACCAGCGCCTCCAGCTAGCACACCTGATCTATTCACACAGACCTTGGAAGAGACTGTGGGACGGCTGCGGTTCACCAGAAGGGGAAAGTATTAATACATATTATACACCTGTTTGCATGGATATGATTGCTAGTATTAAATGGGTCACCTTTTAGTGGGATTATTTAAGATTAACTGGAGCTTTTTGTATATATTTTAGATTTGTATAGGTTGAACTCGATGGACTTCTGTCTTTTTTCAACCTTATCTACTATTTTACCTTTCCTTTCTCAAAGTTACTCAGCACAAAATATAATTAAATTATCATTGAGTACCGTACCTTTTTTTTTTCCAAACATTTCATTATTCGATTGTGTTGGCATACAATTGAAAATCAAAACAGGGTAATACATTTGTCTGCGGAGTACAGTAACATATTAATTACGCCTGTACAGTCAATGCTTCTTAATACTATCTTAAAAGTCCTCAGGGTTTGAGTATGGAGAACTGACATATAATAGTCCACAAAGTTCTATCCAATGTTTGGAACTGCAAGATTTGTTTCAGCCTCATTCTGGAGTATGCCTTTCAAATTGAAGTTCCTCCGCAGGGTATATGTGTAAACTTTTAAACAAGGCAATCTTTACATTTTCCTTTTCAAATGATAGATAGATAGATAGATAGATAGATAGATAGATAGATAGATAAATAGATAGATAGACTACAAATAGAGCAAGCAGTATATAGAATGGGCAAATTAACATATATATATATTCCTTTTGCTGCTTATTGTTAGGGTAATGTACTATTTTATTTCATTATACGAGTATCTCTGTTTCAGTCTTGCTATTATTTTTTATAATTATTTAATAACTCTTTTATGATGTATTTCTACCTGTGTATTTTGAATTCACATATTTGTAGGACGCAAAATGTCCTCATAATTACTTGTCAAACGGAATAAACCAAAAACAGTTTACTGGGTTTTTTTGCATCTGGGAACTGTATTCACATTGAAGTCATTAGAAAACAATCTACAAATCCCAAACCATTAATTTACTGCACAAAAATGTCACAAGTTCAAGTACAAAGTGCTGATAATCTAATAAAGATTCCTGGGAACAATAGCACTGAAATGTGCTTAGATTGCTATTTATAACAAAATGACATTATTAAGATGTTTGTAGGAGAGAAGGTTCAACACAATACAAGACTTCAGATCTGTTCATTACTGGTGACAAAACAAGTCACTGTCATGAATAAAAATCAATTATAGAGATGAAATATTAAAATAATTTTAGGGTTACTCTTAAACAAATTCCGAACATGATGAAAAATGAAATAATCTAAAGCTTTTTCTTCTGTAAAATGTAACCACGGATAACTGTCCCTCTACTTTAAATTTATATAGGTGATTTAGAGAACAAAGTGCAGATAAAGGCCTCTATTTAACAAAGGTCTTGCGGACCTGATCCGACAGTGCGGATCAGGTCCGCAAGACCTCGCTGAATGCAGAGAGCAATACGCTCTCCGTATTCAGCATTGCACCAGCAGCTCACAAGAGCTGCTGGCGCAACGCCGCCACCTGCTGACTCGCGGCCAACCGGCCGCCAGCAGGGAAGTGTCAATCAACTCGATCGTACTCGATCGGGTTGAATTCCGGTGATGTCTGTCCGCCTGCTCAGAGCAGGCGGACAGGGTCATGGAGCAGCGGTCTTTGTGACCGCTGCTTCACAACTGCTGTTTCTGGCGAGCCTGCAGGCTCGCCAGAAACACGGGCATCAGCCCCTAATTGTTTTCTATAATCATCCTATCTAAGGGCAACTAAAAAATAAATCAACCAAATATGTTGTGAATATTTGTAGCATCAAATTAAAATACATTGACCTAGATTTACATTAAATTTGTGAGGTGTACTGAGTAACCTCATTGTAAAGAACCAAATAAAAAAATTTGAGCAAAATTTCATCTGTATTTTCGTGCTTTTTATTACGGGGAATTTGAGTCATTAATTGCATGAGGTATCTAATACATAAAAGTTCACAAATCAAACAAGATCCGATAGCAACACGGAAAAAACAACATTTATAACCCCAACACAGGAAAGTTGTAGTTTTATTTAGTTTTTTTGTTCTGTAACGTTTTGAAGCCGTTTTTTTTTGTGATGCTGGTATCCTTGACAATGGAACTAGATCTGTGCACTAAGAGAAGAGAATGGTTATGAGGTTGATTATAATGTAGGATGTCTCTCAGGGTCCAACATAAATTTTATGTATTGTGCAATTTTGATATTTAGAGGTTGTTTTTGTTTTGTTTTTTTAGGATAGGCTTTTTTTCCCCCATAGTTTTTTTTTAAAATAGTTATTTTTAACTCA
The DNA here is from genome assembly GCF_027579735.1 of Bombina bombina. NCBI lineage: Eukaryota > Metazoa > Chordata > Amphibia > Anura > Bombinatoridae > Bombina > Bombina bombina. The sequence continues at coordinate 248,821,708 of NC_069505.1, read as the reverse complement.
AAAAATAGTTGTAATCACTTTAGGGCAATGTCCTACCAAGGGGGCAATTGATTAAGCAGCGAATGCTGCATCGACGTCCCATCATTTCTGGTCCACCAGAATAGGAAGTTAAGAAGCAGCGGTCATAAGGTTTGAAGGTGGCAGACTGAAATCATCCCGATCCAATCGGGATGATTGACAGCCCCTGCTAGTGGCCGATTTGCCGAGAATTAGCAGGGGGCGGGATTGCACAAGCATTTTACCAGATGCTGTCAGCATTTAGCGAGGTCGAGCAGACATGATTTACCACAACAAATCATGTTTGCCCGACCTTTGGTAAATCTATCCCATAGGGGCATATTTATCAAGCTCTGTATGGAGCTTGAGGCCCCTTGTTTCTGACGGAAACAGAAGAGTGCTGCTCTGAGGCGGCGGACAGAAATCAACCCGATCGAATACGATCGGATTGATTGACACCCCATGCTAGCTGGGGGCGGCATTGCACCAGTAGTTCACAAGACTGCGTATGCTGTCGGCATTTATCGATGTGCAGCAGACATGATACGCTACTTCGTATCATGTCCGCTCGCACATTGATAAATATACCCACATAATCTCCTTTTCAGGGCAATCTTTTTTAAGGCTCGGGTTTTTTGTTTGGATTAGGATTTTTTTAGAATAGGATTTTTTTTAATTTTTTTGGGGGCGAAAGAGCTTAATCACTTTAGGGCAATGCCCAACCAAATGCCCTTCTCACGATAAGGTTTTTGTTTAGTTTAGGACATTGTAAGGACTATCTTACTGCTGGGTTCTTGGCTAATCTCCTTTTCCGTTCATTGTGCACGTGGTATGTTCATGATAAATGTTAATGAGTGGAAGATATTTGCTTCAATGCCTGTACACAATATTGTCCTTTGTCCTGTAAATTTTATGTATTTTTAATAAATATTTTATTCTTATGAGCTACTGTTCCTGCTTTATCTGGAGGAAGTTGAGGAGCTAAATATCGACCTGCTTAACCACTTACAACTAAGTTATAGCTCATTGCTGGATGAGTACCAGTAAATTAGACTATTTTCCCCTTTGTAAAAACGCTCTTCACTATTGTTTGCTTTCTGTTATTTCTCTGCATAATTGGAAGACATAGAACAAGAGGGAGTGCCTAGGGACCTGATACCTACCTGCCTAACCACTGAGAGCTGAGTTAGTGTGTGAGTACCTGACCACTCATAAAAATATTGATTTGTTAAAACAGACTTCACTATTGTCTGTTTCCCTTTTTTCTAGAATTAACCCAGCACAGAATTTGGAGGCAATTTCAACCTGTGGGACTGAAGGGCTATATCCTTTTACTTTATTTTACCCCATTGTTTCTGCATTCTCACTCTTTATTTGTGTATAAGTTTATATTTGAGTAAACACTTTTATATATATATATTGATTGTTTCTTTAATTTTCGTTGGTGCAATCTTTCGGATATTCGTTTTGTTAAAAGAAAAGGAATATTTGTTTTTCTTTATGAATTTGCAGGAATTACGTAACAAAACAAATGCACATTTCGCTGTTTTAGCGAGAGCAGAGTGTTTTTATCACTATATAACACAGCAGCTGGGAGCAGGTGTTTTTTTCATGTTAAAAAAACTGAACACAGACATTGATGTCAATATTACCGATCCTCTGACCGTACAAGGTTACACACCATTACGTTTCTCTTCCAGTCCGAACATAAACAATTCTAACCAATTAAAAGGACACTAAGATTGTTACTTTTATATCACTTTTGTAGCCAGTCGTAACTGACCTCAGCAGAGGAGATCAGAGAGTTTTATAAATAGGTTAAAACTTAGAGACACTCATTTCTTTTTTAAAAAAATCTAAATTTATTTCTTTAGAATTTAAACAACTAATATTATTTTTAAAGATACAGCTGCGCACTGTTCTCAGGGTAATCTTTGCTTTAAATACATCATTATAACAAGCATATATTTAAGTTCTATATTTCCCTGAGAACAATTAAGGCCCCTCATTTAGGAGAGTAGAATTTTATAAAACACTCAAGCTGTCACATAATCAATGTGAAAATGGCACATTTTTAAATTATTAGACACCAGGAGGCCTATTTATGAAATGTCTGTCGGACCTGATCCGGCAGTGCGGATCAGGTCCGACAGACATCGCTGAATGCGGAGAGCCAGCAAGGGGGTGTCAATAAACCCGATCGTACTCGATCAGGTTGAATTCTGGCGATTCCTGTCCGCCTCATCAGAGCAGGCGGACAGGGTTATGAGGCAGCGATCTTTAGACTGCTGCTTCATAACTGGTGTTTCTGGCGAGTCTGCTGGCTCGCCAGAAACACGGGCCCTCAAGCTCCGTACGGAGCTTGACAGATAGGCCCCCAGGTTTAGGGCTCCATGTACAAAAGGGAGGATGGACAAGGTTCAAGACTTCCTTATGCAACATTGCCCCTGCTCATGTGTGACCAACCATGTGAGAGCAGTGCCTGTCAATCAGAGAGGGTGAAAATAAGTGCTTGGATGACCACTGCTACTTACATTGAGGAAGCAGACTTACATAAGCAAACCTGCCTGTCAATGGTTTAAAAGCAGCAATTGCTGCTTTGTACATTGAGTCCTTTGTGTGAAAAAAGAGCAGATGCTGAGAGTGTTTCTCTTTCTCAGCAAGAAATAAATCCATAGATACAGCTATGAGGGTAACAGAACCCCTACAGAGAAAACAAACAATCTGGGCAAGGAATCTGCACCATTTCTACAAACACTAAGCTGACACTCACTTGCAACCTCTCATTACAAGAAGTAGAATATATTATTTCAGGTAATGGGTCACATATGAAAGTAAAATGATAATTACTGAACTTGCCTGATAGGTTCTGTAAAGGCACATTGTGCACAAGCATTCTCTCTTACTCATGCATACCTCAAACATTTTCTAAGTGGAAGTGGGACTGTCTCTTAAAACCAGGACATTTGCCAGGATTGAGACACTGCTTGCAGGACAAAGGGCAGACCTCCAACCCGTGACAATCCTGTAGGATCTGGGATGGTTAGTTGGTCTGCTTATATGTGATAGGTATGTATTACTATAGCTGATTGGTTGATAGGTACTTCCTGCTAATGATCATTGGCTGTTAGATGCTTTCTGCTGATGCCCATGTTTAAATGCTGCCTTATCATAGCAACAATAAAAACTTTCTTACTACAGTGTCTATAAGTAATAATTGTTTGACTACATTGATATTACTATGGTCGGGACATTTTATCCTTTCCCCAGAAAAAAAATTCTTGCAGATAGCCATATGTTTTAGCTTTATGGGCCTACTGATAAGAAACTCACTGCCATGGAGACAAATAACACAAAATCTTTGGGATTTGTTTTACCTTAGTTTATGAGTCCCTCATTCACATACAGAACCTGCATAGTGAGATAAACATCTCTCAAGGTAAAAATTGTGTTTTTAATATTCTTTGAGGGACTGTGCTGTACTTACAAGACTATTTAGATCATCTCACCTGAACAGAGAGTTGTAGATCATCAGACCCTATAAGCGGATCTAAGATACAAATACATTTCTAATGGTGCATCTATAATTTAAACATTTAAACACTGTAAATCATGGCTCACACCTATAAAACACTTGGAGTGTCTCACCCTATCACTCTAATTCTCCTTTATCACACCACTTATCCTTATACTCCGTATTTCAGCTCTGCACCCTTTATTCTACTTTCTTGGCTTTATCAAGAAATCAGTTGATGTGATATACTTAGATTTTGCAAAGGCATTTGATACAGCATTTGATACAGTGCCACGTGAGAGCTTAATGTAGAAAATTAAGGAACTGGGAATAGCTGAAAATGTTAGCTCATGGATCAATAACTGGATAAAAGATAGGGAGCAACAAGTAGTACTGAATGGGTCATACTCAGATTGGACAAAGGTAATCAGTTGAGTCCCCCAAGGATCAGTACTGGGCCCTGTTCTTTTTAATATATTTATTAATGACTTGGAGTAAGGATTAAATAGCAACAGCTATATTTTTGCAGATGATACAAAGTTGTGTAAGGTCATTAGGTCAGGGTGAAATGAACTTGTGTTACAAGGGGATCTGCACAAATTAGAAGTATGGGGAGGTAAATGGAAAATGAGATTTAATACAGGAAAATGCAAGGTTTTACATTTTGGAAGTAAAAATAAGCGGGCAATATATTATTTAAATGGGACAAGACTTAGCCAAACAGAGGAGTAAAGGGATTTGGGAGTAGTAATAGATAAAAGCTAAAGATGGGCGCACAATGCAGGGCAGCGGCTTCTAAGGCTAATAAGATACTAGCATGTATTAAAAGAGGCATTGATGCAAGGGAGGAAAGCATAATTTTGTCACTATACAGGGAGTGCAGAATTATTAGGCAAGTTGTATTTTTGAGGATTAATTTTATTATTGAACAACAACCATGTTCTCAATGAACCCAAAAAACTCATTAATATCAAAGCTGAATAGTTTTGGAAGTGGTTTTTAGTTTGTTTTTAGTTATAGCTATTTTAGGGGGATATCTGTGTGTGCAGGTGACTATTACTGTGCATAATTATTAGGCAACTTAACAAAAAACAAATATATACCCATTTCAATTATTTATTTTTACCAGTGAAACCAATATAACATCTCAACATTCACAAATATACATTTCTGACATTCAAAAACAAAACAAAAACAAATCAGTGACCAATATAGCCACCTTTCTTTGCAAGGACACTCAAAAGCCTGCCATCCATGGATTCTGTCAGTGTTTTGATCTGTTCACCATCAACATTGCGTGCAGCAGCAACCACAGCCTCCCAGACACTGTTCAGAGAGGTGTACTGTTTTCCCTCCTTGTAAATCTCACATTTGATGATGGACCACAGGTTCTCAATGGGGTTCAGATCAGGTGAACAAGGAGGCCATGTGATTAGATTTTCTTCTTTTATACCCTTTCTTGCCAGCCACGCTGTGGAGTACTTGGACGCGTGTGATGGAGCATTGTCCTGCATGAAAATCATGTTTTTCTTGAAGGATGCAGACTTCTTCCTGTACCACTGCTTGAAGAAGGTGTCTTCCAGAAACTGGCAGTAGGACTGGGAGTTGAGCTTGACTCCATCCTCAACCCAAAAAGGCCCCACAAGCTCATCTTTGATGATACCAGCCCAAACCAGTACTCCACCTCCACCTTGCTGGCGTCTGAGTCGGACTGGAGCTCTCTGCCCTTTACCAATCCAGCCACGGGCCCATCCATCTGGCCCATCAAGACTCACTCTCATTTCATCAGTCCATAAAACCTTAGAAAAATCAGTCTTGAGATATTTCTTGGCCCAGTCTTGACGTTTCACCTTGTGTGTCTTGTTCAGTGGTGGTCGTCTTTCAGCCTTTCTTACCTTGGCCATGTCTCTGAGTATTGCACACCTTGTGCTTTTGGGCACTCCAGTGATGTTGCAGCTCTGAAATATGGCCAAACTGGTGGCAAGTGGCATCTTGGCAGCTGCACGCTTGACTTTTCTCAGTTCATGGGCAGTTATTTTGCGCCTTGGTTTTTCCACACGCTTCTTGCGACCCTGTTGACTATTTTGAATGAAACGCTTGATTGTTCGATGATCACGCTTCAGAAGCTTTGCAATTTTAAGAGTGCTGCATCCCTCTGCAAGATATCTCACTATTTTTTACTTTTCTGAGCCTGTCAAGTCCTTCTTTTGACCCATTTTGCCAAAGGAAAGGAAGTTGCCTAATAATTATGCACACCTGATATAGGGTGTTGATGTTATAAGACCACACCCCTTCTCATTACAGAGATGCACATCACCTAATATGCTTAATTGGTAGTAGGCTTTCAAGCCTATACAGCTTGGAGTAAGACAACATGCATAAAGAGGATGAAGTGGTCAAAATACTCATTTGCCTAATAATTCTGCACTCCCTGTACTGACCTCACCTTGAGTATGGAGTGCAGTTCTGGGGACCGATCTTAAAAAAAGACATTGCAGACTTAGAAAAAGTTCAGAGAAGGGCCACAAAGCTAATAAGGGGAATGTATAATTTAAGCTATGAGGAGAGGTTAGCCAAACTGGTCGGTTTTCTCTAGAAAAAAGGCACTTGAAGTGACATGATTACTTTATATAAATATATTCGAAGTCCGTATACAGAGATAGCAGAAGCTCTGTTTATTCCAAGAGGTCACAATTTAAGGCTGGATGAAATGATATTTAATCTTCTGCAATGTAAACATTTTTTCACTGTAAGAGCAATCAAATTGAGGTACTCATTACCTAAGAAGGTAGTAAATGTCAATACCTTAGATACATTTAAAATAGTTTAGATACATTACTGGCTAGAAGTTCAGGGATATGATTGCTTGTGTTAAATGTGTTACCTTTTTTAATGGGATTCATTTAAGCGCACCTGGAGGTTTTTTGTAAGTCTTTTTTCAACCTCATCTACTATGTTATTATGTTTTCTTTGCATTTTTCTCTAATTTTCCTTAGCTGCTATTTTTTATTCTCTCACTAACTATGGGGTACATTCCAATATTTTCCATTTTTCTATATCAGAAAAATAGTAATTCACTTTTTTTGTTAGCAAAGTGACCACAAACATTCTAAGTCAAAAACAGCAACGCTGCTTTGAGATTCAATCTCAATTTTCTCACAAAGACATTCCAGACTATTGATAATGGCTGTCGGTCACTGAAAACTTAGATAGGTTAATGGAGTCCATGGGGCATATTTATCAAGCTCCATACTGAGCTTGATGCCCCGTGTTTCTGGAGAGCCTTCAGGCTCGCCAGAAACAGAAGTTATGAGGCAGTGGTCTAAAGACCGCTGATCCATAACCTGTCCGCCCGCTCTGAGGTGGCGGACAGACATCGCCAGAAATCAACCTCATCGTATTCGACTGAATTATCAAGCTCCGAATGGAGCTTGATGCCCCTGTTTCCGCGCGAGCCTTCAGGCTCGCCGGAAACAGCAGTTATGAAGCAGTGGCTTAAAGACCGCTGCTCCATAACTTCCGCTGCCTATGAGGCTGCAGTCTTCAATCCACCCAATCCTATAGGATTGGGCGGATTGACACCCCCTGCTAGTGGCCGATTGGCCATGAATCTGCAGGGGGCGGCATTGCACCAGCAGTTCACAAGAACTGCTGGTGCAATGATAAATGCAGAGAGCGTATACTGTCTGCATTTATCGATGTGCAGTGGACATGATCCGCTATATCATGTCCGCTCGCACAATAATAAATATGCCCCCATATGCGTGATTTGCTATTAGGTAGAGTGTTAAAGTGTTAAGCAATTTGGGCATAATGTTCATACTGGCCATGTTTGCTCAATTATTATTTTTTTAAACTTTTAATATTTTAAAATCATTTTCAAAATGTTTTTCAATCTATGAGAAAACCGCATTTACTATTTTGCTGAGATTTTTTTTATGTAAAATAAAGAAAACTGTGTGCGAAATAAGAAGAAAGTGTTTCAATTTATATCATCTTGTTTCAATTTATAACCATTCTTCTCCTACAGTTAATCATGAAACCTCAAATTTACAAGGTTTATTTAATCTAGACCATATAATTTATATATACATCTATAATGGAGTATGTGACCATTTCAGAGTGTATTGCGCATGCACAAGGTAACAAATTGTCTTGGAATTCTCTGAAACATCTCAAAAAGGACATTTTTGAACTTTATCAACTTCAGCCCCCTTTGGCTGTAGTGCAAAACTTGTGATGGATTATGATCACCGATGCCTGTCTTGTCCATGAATGGCATGGGAGAATTTTCCGATATCCACTCATATATGATATGTTCTTTTTCCAATTTAGAAATGGTCCTATTGTTGGAAATCTGATCGCTACCACAGCAAAAAAAAGCTTATTGGGAGCTGATAAACACATCTGTAAACACTGGAATCAACCTCTATGGCAGCTGTAAACTTGCTCTAGCTTTCTCTCTTGCTCTATACCTTGGCAGAGAACCCAGAATTGTTGGCATAAAGAAGGTAACTGGCTTGGCAGCGAGCACTAAAGGGTTCTTATGAGTCACAGCCAAGGCGACACTTAAAACCTGATTTCTTGTGTGAATGTTTGTGTGGGCGCATGCGCTTGCTTGTTAAATGTGAATGACTTTATTATACTTTATGAACTCTTCATGCAAGCTTAGCATTATAAATCCTTAGTATGAAAGTAATGTATTACTGCTATCATCATCGGCACAATGTGGTAATATAATGTATCATTAAAGTTAACACAGATAAGCAATTCCATAATTCTAACAGTAAGGGAGAAAATGCAACTCTGAAAACTGTTTAATTTAATTGAACAATATTGTAGCCTTGAAAAATGGTTCAATTATAAGTGTTTATTAATGCCACTATGTACACTGGATCATATAGTGTGCAACAATATTCTTTAAATGTGCCCCCGCAAAGAGATTTATAATAGATGACTGCTGTGCATTACTTGTTAAGAGGGAAGCCATCTCAGCCGTTTCTGTATTTCTATGTCTAGCTGAGAGGTTATAAAGAATGTTTATTTTGCTCTTTAAAATCTAACTATTCTCTATACTGTATCAGAGCCAGAACTTAAGAAATAAATGACATCCTGATTTGCAGCTGCCATTAAGGTACTGACATGTGACATTCTGATTTTTTATTTTTGTCCCCAGCTATAAACAGATATAATCATATGCTTTGGTAGCTTGTTTGTAATGAGATTTTAAAGTCCTGCAACCACCAGACAGACATTAAAGTCTTATACAACATCCTGGCATAAAATGAGTACAAGTTAATGGTCCGGCTACTATCAGGTCAGTTAAAAACCAACAAGATGCAAGTAAATGCAGATTATCATTTAACTCACACTATAAGGTCGACTGAGCCAGAATACAAGACACAAAATAATGCTGTATTTTATTATATTGGATTCGCATTTTATAAATATTTTTCCAATTAGCTAAATGCACTTATATAATTCTAGTTTATTAAAGGGCCATAATACCCAAATGTTTAAACACTTAAAAGTGATGTAGCATAGCTCTAAAAAGCTGACTAGAAAATATCACCTGAACATCTCTATGTAAAAAAGAAAGATATTTTACCTCAAAAGTTCCTCAGTAGCCACCTCCCATTGTAAAGGATTTCTAAGCAGCATTTTAGTGTGTCTGTCCTGGGACAGCTGAAAGGATGAGCCTCGTGAACTCTCATATTATTTCACCAATCAGGTAAAGGAAGCTTACTATGAAATCTCATGAGAGTTAAGTCAAATCTCATGAGATCACAGTTAAAGAGTTCATTACCTCAGCACTGCTGATGCTGATTGGCTGCTGTTCATTTCTTCATTTATTTTATTTATTTTTTTTACCTGCAGCTGGGAGCAGCTGAGTATAACTTTTTATACAGAACTTACTCTGCTGAGCTGAGGAGATTGTGAGGTAAAATATCTTCCTTTTTTACATAGAGATGCTCAGGTGATATTTTCCTGCCAGCTTTTTACAGTTATACTGCATCAGTTTCAAGTGATTTAGCATATGAGTATTATGTCCCTTTAAACTTTTGTATATCACTGAGTTTACAAGGTATTTCATGTTTGTGCAAAAATAAATAAATACAATGAGGCCCATTTATAAAGCTCCATATGGAGCTTGAAGGGCGTGTTTCTGGCGAGCCTTCAGACTTGCCAGAAACACCAGTTATGAAGCAGTGGTCTAAAGACCGCTGCTCCATAATCTGTCCGCCTGCTCTGAGGAGGCGGACAGAGATCGTGTGAAATCAACCTGATCGAATATGATCGGGTTGATTGACAACCGCTGCTAGCGGCTGATTGGCCGTGAATCTGCTGGTGCAATGTTGAATGTGAAGAGCGTATTGCTCTCCTCATTCAGCGATGTCTGATGGACATGATCCGCTGATCGGATCATGTCGGACAGACATTTCATAAATAGACCCCAATGGATTAATTAATATATGGAATTAGTTTCACTGAATCACATATTTAAAGGACAGTCTAGTCAAAATTAAACTTTCATGATTGAGATGGGGCATACACTTTTAAACAACTTTCCATTTTACTTTAATCATCAAATTTGCTTTGTTCTCTTGGTATTCTTTGTTGAAAGCGAAAAGTAGGCTCATATGCTAATTTCTAAGCCCTTGAAGGCCGTTTTTTATTTTGACAGTTTTCTTACTGCTAGACAGTGCTAGTTTATGTGTGCCATATAGAAACCGTTGTGCTCACTCCCGTGGAGTGGCCTAGGAGTCAGCACTGATTGGCTAAAATACAAGTCTGTCAAAAGAACTGAAATAAGGGGGCAGTCTGCAGAGGCTTAGATACAAGGTAATCACAGAGGTAAAAATGTTATTAATATATAGCAGTGCTGGTTATTCAAAACTGGGGGATGGGTAATAAAGGGATTAGCAGTTTTTTTAAACAATAACAATTCTGGAGTAGACTGTCCCTTTAATTTGTTTACAGGTTATCTTGTCGCACAAGTAGCTTTCAGAGGCACTTAGATGATTTACCAAAGTGAGGAAATGTTTAAAATATTCTTCTTTGAATGTAACCAAATATCTGAGAATTACCAGACAATTTAAAGGTACAATAAAATCAGAGGAGGGCACCATACATAGGCCTAGATTTAGAGTTCGGCGGTAAAAGGGCTGTTAACGCTCCGCGGGTTTTTTTCTGGCCGCACCATAAATTTAACTCTGGTATCGAGAGTTCAAACAAATGCTGCGTTAGGCTCCAAAAAAGGAGCGTAGAGCATATTTACCGCAAATGCAACTCTCGATACCAGAGTTGCTTACGGACGCGGCCGGCCTCAAAAACGTGCTCGTGCACGATTCTCCCATAGGAAACAATGGGGCTGTTTGAGCTGAAAAAAAACCTAACACCTGCAAAAAAGCAGCGTTCAGCTCCTAACGCAGCCCCATTGTTTCCTATGGGGAAACACTTCCTACGTCTGCACCTAACACTCTAACATGTACCCCGAGTCTAAACACCCCTAACCTTACACTTATTAACCCCTAATCTGCCGCCCCCGCTATCGCTGACCCCTGCATTACACTTTTAACCCCTAATCTGCCGCTCCGTAAACCGCCGCCACCTACGTTATCCCTATGTACCCCTAATCTGCTGCCCTAACATCGCCGACCCCTATGTTATATTTATTAACCCCTAATCTGCCCCCCACAACGTCGCCGACACCTACCTACACTTATTAACCCCTAATCTGCCGAGCGGACCTGAGCGCTACTATAATAAAGTTATTAACCCCTAATCCGCCTCACTAACCCTATCATAAATAGTATTAACCCCTAATCTGCCCTCCCTAACATCGCCGACACCTACCTTCAATTATTAACCCCTAATCTGCCGACCGGAGCTCACCGCTATTCTAATAAATGTATTAACCCCTAAAGCTAAGTCTAACCCTAACACTAACACCCCCCTAAGTTAAATATAATTTTTATCTAACGAAATAAATTAACTCTTATTAAATAAATGATTCCTATTTAAAGCTAAATACTTACCTGTAAAATAAATCCTAATATAGCTACAATATAAATTACATTTATATTATAGCTATTTTAGGATTAATATTTATTTTACAGGCAACTTTGTAATTATTTTAACCAGGTACAATAGCTATTAAATAGTTAAGAACTATTTAATAGTTACCTAGTTAAAATAATTACAAATTTACCTGTAAAATAAATCCTAACCTAAGATATAATTAAACCTAACACTACCCTATCAATAAAATAATTAAATAAACTACCTACAATTACCTACAATTAACCTAACACTACACTATCAATAAATTAATTAAACACAATTGCTACAAATAAATACAATTAAATAAACTATCTAAAGTACAAAAAATAAAAAAGAACTAAGTTACAGAAAATAAAAAAATATTTACAAACATAAGAAAAATATTACAACAATTTTAAACTAATTACACCTACTCTAAGCCCCCTAATAAAATAACAAAGACCCCCAAAATAAAAAATTCCCTACCCTATTCTAAAATACAAAAATTACAAGCTCTTTTACCTTACCAGCCCTGAACAGGGCCCTTTGCGGGGCATGCCCCAAGAATTTCAGCTCTTTTGCCTGTAAAAAAAAACATACAATACCCCCCCCCAACATTACAACCCACCACCCACATACCCCTAATCTAACCCAAACCCCCTTAAATAAACCTAACACTAATCCCCTGAAGATCTTCCTACCTTGTCTTCACCATCCAGGTATCACCGATCCGTCCTGGCTCCAAGATCTTCATCCAACCCAAGCGGGGGTTGGCGATCCATAATCCGGTGCTCCAAAGTCTTCCTCCTATCCGGCAAGAAGAGGACATCCGGACCGGCAAACATCTTCTCCAAGCGGCATCTTCTATGTTCTTCCATCCGATGACGACCGGCTCCATCTTGAAGACCTCCAGCGCGGATCCATCCTCTTCTTCCGACGACTAGACGACGAATGACGGTTCCTTTAAGGGACGTCATCCAAGATGGCGTCCCTCGAATTCCGATTGGCTGATAGGATTCTATCAGCCAATCGGAATTAAGGTAGGAATATTCTGATTGGCTGATGGAATCAGCCAATCAGAATCAAGTTCAATCCGATTGGCTGATCCAATCAGCCAATCAGATTGAGCTCGCATTCTATTGGCTGATCGGAACAGCCAATAGAATGCGAGCTCAATCTGATTGGCTGATTGGATCAGCCAATCGGATTGAACTTGATTCTGATTGGCTGATTCCATCAGCCAATCAGAATATTCCTACCTTAATTCCGATTGGCTGATAGAATCCTATCAGCCAATCGGAATTCGAGGGACGCCATCTTGGATGACGTCCCTTAAAGGAACCGTCATTCGTCGTCTAGTCGTCGGAAGAAGAGGATGGATCCGCGCTGGAGGTCTTCAAGATGGAGCCGGTCGTCATCGGATGGAAGAACATAGAAGATGCCGCTTGGAGAAGATGTTTGCCGGTCCGGATGTCCTCTTCTTGCCGGATAGGAGGAAGACTTTGGAGCACCGGATTATGGATCGCCAACCCCCGCTTGGGTTGGATGAAGATCTTGGAGCCAGGACGGATCGGTGATACCTGGATGGTGAAGACAAGGTAGGAAGATCTTCAGGGGATTAGTGTTAGGTTTATTTAAGGGGGTTTGGGTTAGATTAGGGGTATGTGGGTGGTGGGTTGTAATGTTGGGGGGGGGGGTATTGTATGTTTTTTTTTACAGGCAAAAGAGCTGAAATTCTTGGGGCATGCCCCGCAAAGGGCCCTGTTCAGGGCTGGTAAGGTAAAAGAGCTTGTAATTTTTGTATTTTAGAATAGGGTAGGGAATTTTTTATTTTGGGGGTCTTTGTTATTTTATTAGGGGGCTTAGAGTAGGTGTAATTAGTTTAAAATTGTTGTAATATTTTTCTTATGTTTGTAAATATTTTTTTATTTTCTGTAACTTAGTTCTTTTTTATTTTTTGTACTTTAGATAGTTTATTTAATTGTATTTATTTGTAGCAATTGTGTTTAATTAATTTATTGATAGTGTAGTGTTAGGTTAATTGTAGGTAATTGTAGGTAGTTTATTTAATTATTTTATTGATAGGGTAGTGTTAGGTTTAATTATATCTTAGGTTAGGATTTATTTTACAGGTAAATTTGTAATTATTTTAACTAGGTAACTATTAAATAGTTCTTAACTATTTAATAGCTATTGTACCTGGTTAAAATAATTACAAAGTTGCCTGTAAAATAAATATTAATCCTAAAATAGCTATAATATAAATGTAATTTATATTGTAGCTATATTAGGATTTATTTTACAGGTAAGTATTTAGCTTTAAATAGGAATCATTTATTTAATAAGAGTTAATTTATTTCGTTAGATAAAAATTATATTTAACTTAGGGGGGTGTTAGTGTTAGGGTTAGACTTAGCTTTAGGGGTTAATACATTTATTAGAATAGCGGTGAGCTCCGGTCGGCAGATTAGGGGTTAATAATTGAAGGTAGGTGTCGGCGATGTTAGGGAGGGCAGATTAGGGGTTAATACTATTTATGATAGGGTTAGTGAGGCGGATTAGGGGTTAATAACTTTATTATAGTAGCGCTCAGGTCCGCTCGGCAGATTAGGGGTTAATAAGTGTAGGTAGGTGTCGGCGACATTGTGGGGGGCAAGTTAGGGGTTAATAAATATAACATAGGGGTCGGCGATGTTAGGGGCAGCAGATTAGGGGTACATAAGTATAACGTAGGTGGCGGTCGGCAGATTAGGGGTTAAAAATTTTAATCGAGTGGCGGCGATGTGGGGGGACCTCGGTTTAGGGGTACATAGGTAGTTTATGCGTGTTAGTGTACTTTAGGGTACAGTAGTTAAGAGCTTTATAAACCGGCGTTAGCCAGAAAGCTCTTAACTCCTGCTTTTTTCAGGCGGCTGGAATCTTGTCGTTAGAGCTCTAACGCTCACTGCAGAAACGACTCTAAATACCGGCGTTAGAAAGATCCCATTGAAAAGATAGGCTACGCAAATGGCGTAGGGGGATCTGCGGTATGGAAAAGTCGCGGCTGAAAAGTGAGCGTTAGACCCTTTAATCACTGACTCCAAATACCAGCGGGCGCCCAAAACCAGCGTTAGGAGCCTCTAACGCTGGTTTTGACGGCTACCGCCGAACTCTAAATCTAGGCCATAGTAAATAGTAGCAGAGGGGTAAATTATTCCCTTAATATTTCAAACACACATTTTATTGACCCCACATTTAGCATCAGTTCACTTTTAACAAAAATATGATTTTATACTTATATGTTCCAATTAACAATTAAAAATCAGAAAAGAGAGCATTAATATTATTTTTGCAACTATTCACCATCTTGCATTTTATTCAGATTATTCAATCATATAGACATGTGCATGGCGAAAAAATTCGGATCGATTCGGATTTTTTTGAATTTCGGTTCGGATCGATACGAATTCGGGAAAATTCGAATCAATTCGTTTCGGATTTATTCGGATTTTCAGTATGTGTTAGGTGGTTAAACAACATTTTAAGTGCTGTTGCAGGTATCCACAATTTTCACAGCTAGGATCTGCAACTCACAAGGGTCACTTGTCCCTGTAAGTGGCCTGGGGGCTAAGATATGGGTTTCCAAAGCCCCCTCTATTATCGCTTGGCTTTCTGTCTCACATTACCTGCTTCAGCAGGTAGACCTGCCCTTGTGATATCACCACTGGCACTAATGGTGACATCACAGGACCTGCAGGACAATGACAGGGAAAGGGACTGCAATCTCCTTTCCCCATTTGCAGTGGGGTCCCCAAGATCCAGATCAGAAGGAGAGCCCACCTGGCTAATGAACCTGTATTCTTCATCTGCACTGCATGAGAGATGTGCAAGATGAGAATACCTCTTCATATGCATCTAAGTGGTTAAGAAATACATCCTTAAAGGGACACTCAGGTAAAATTAAATTTTCATGATTCAGATACAGAATGTAATTTTAAACACATTTCCAATTTACTTCCATTAAAAAAAATGTGCAGTCTTTTATATTTACACTTTTTTAATCACCAGCTCCTACTGAGCATGTTCAAGAATTCACAGACTATACGTATATGCATTTGTGATTGACTGATTGCTATCACATGGTACAGGGGGAGTGGAAATAGACATAACTGAAATTTGTTAGAAAAAAAAATCTACTACTCATTTGAAATTCAGAGTAAATGCTATTGTATTGTCTTGTTATCTTGCATTTGTTGATTATGCAAATCTACTGTGTTTAGTGGTCCTTTAAATGTTTTTTACTAAACAAAATCAAATATCTAAAATGTGATGTAGCATTCATTATTATAGAAACATATACACTACAATGAACAAACATCCCTTTAAGTTTCTGTCTAATATACATTGTTTATATTTCTTTTCCATCATTATACACTTGTTGTTTTAATAATATAGTAAGATCAATATGAAACCTGAACAGTGAACACCCATATAAGCCTTAACTAGCTGTAGCTAGCAGTCTTGTATTAAATTGTTTTGTTAACTCTACCGCTGATTAAGTTCACTAATAATTACAGATGCCCTTACTAATATTCTGCTTTATACACAATATTACCCAGAATAAAAGCACAAATGTATGAACACAATTATACTTATACAAGAGCACACAATTACACAAACACATATATTCAAAAACAAATTAATGCCTTTTCACCCAAAACTATTCCTCTAAGGAGTGTGCAGAAAAGATCAGTCGTCAGTCAATACAGATATGTAGAATAGATAGGTGTACTATGTTTTATGGATGGCAAGAGGCAAGAAAACAGAAAAAAAACTTTACAATAAAACAGAACAGCATGATGCTCATGTTGACTTGTTCGCAGACAAAAAAAAAATACGTTTCAGATTAATTATTTGTCACAGTAAAAAATCTTTCTTGTCATCCTATATTTATTAAGAGGTTATTTGGATTTGTTTTGTTAACGCAAATCCATTTGGCTGTAGGAAACATCTTCAGGAAACCAGAGGAGAAGCTGGACAGCAACTTAAGTTTACATAAAGTTAAAGTAAGTAGTAGCTAGTGCTACTGATACAAGCCCACAGCAGCATAAACAAAAAATATATTTTTTATTTTTTTAATGGGGCCAAGACTGGCCCAATGAACAAAAGTGAAGCTTATATACTTATAGGCTAACACCTGAATCAATAAGCTGAAGAGGACTTTGGTAATTATTAAACCTATCTTGCTTGCAAAAAAAGCCTTTCCTGTCTCCAGCCTAATGGTTTTAACTGCTCAAATAAGTCATTTTTTTCACAAGCATTTGTTCATTTGTTTTCCTTTAAAATCAATTTGTTTATCGTTTTTGGATGAATTAAACTAATATGGAAAAATCTGTTGTTTTTTGCATTTCTAAGAATAAATACATTTGTCTATTGGCATGTTGTTTGTAAGAGATGAAATTCCACCATCTAACCTAGTACTGAGCTTGAAACGATGGAGAACAAGATAAAAAGCTTTCCACAGAACAACCCAAGTCGTAAACTATTGACTGGCTAATGGCAACAATATAATGCATTGTGCTGTGACTTAATTATTTTACTATCTTCTAATATGGAGCATAAAGCCTTAAATGTGTCTTTCGTTATTCAGATAGACCATACGATTTTGAACAATGTTCCAATTTACTTCTATTATCAAATTTGCTTCAATCTCTTGGTAACTATTGTTGAAAAAGCAGCAATGCACTTTTAGAAGCTAGCTAAACATATCAGGTGAGCCAATGACAAGAGGCATCCAATTAGCACCTAACAATTAGCAGCTAGCTCCCAGTCATACATAATGAGTCTACCTAGGTATGCTTTTTATATTATTATTAATTCAATTATATTTTTATATTATTATTAATAAATTACTAAAAAATTAATGAATTAAACTCAACCTAATTTTATATGTACTTTGTGTTGCTGCATAGAGGTCATTGATACTTTACTTTTCCTTTAAACAAAAACTGAAAAACATATTTCTTATATAGCCACTTTCTAAGCATCATCTGTGCATTGAGGTAACAACAGTCTCAGGTAATTTCATATTTTGCTACGTCCCTGGAATCTGTTTTCTTCTCATGTTGTCAATGCACTAAACATAGATTTATGTGCTTTATACAGCAGAAACTGAGATGCATGAACTCATCCTTCAGCAGTAATTGCAATGTCTTGTTACACGAGCATAAAGAGCCCCCTGATTACAGTTTCAAATGAGCTTTCCTAATTTGGAACATTGTTGCATTCTCTGTATATGCCATTGACTTGTTTATTGTCCTTTCTCTTTCCTAATTTAGTCCTGAGTGCCGGCATTTTTTTAATCAAACAGCTATTTTACAGGGTATTTTATTAGAAAACAGAATGTCTTTATTTAAAAAGAAAATTGCAATATTGATGTTCAAACTTAGTTTTATATTTATAAACATTTAAAGGACTACTCAATGCAGTAGAATTATATAATGAACAAGTATAAAATAAAAGGATAATGCATTTACACAGACTCTGAATTTCAAATAAGCAGTAAAACAATTTCTGACAAATATATTTTGTATCCCGTTTTCCGGCCCCCTGTGTCATGTGACAGACATCAGCCAATCACAGACTAGTATATGTATACCCTGTGAGCTTGTGCACATGCTCAGTAGGATCTTTTTTCCCAGAAAGTGTGAATATAAAAAGACTGTGCAAAATTTGATAAAAGGAAGTAAATTGGAAAGAGTCTTAATTCTGCTGCTCTTTCTGAATCATAAAAGGTTATTTTGACTTGAGTGTCCCTTTAACATGAAGAAAACGAGAAAGTTGATTTTTGTTCCTAAGTTACAAGTAACAAGTTTTCCTTTAAGACTAATTACTACTTTAAAATGGAATAAAACATAAAATTGCATTGCCCATAAAGTCCTTGATTTTAATCTTTCAGAAATCTTTGTTTAATATACAAAAAAAAAAAAAGGGTTTGGGTCTACTTTTTATGTTAAATATTGCTTTGCTGAATCGCTTTTTAACTTTTTTTTTTTTAATTGAAACTATTGTACTGGAGCGGAATATACTTATGCAACAAACATTTTTACATTTCTTTTAACCTGAGCCCAAATGATCACCACTGGATGAGAGTAAAATTGGAAATCAAACAATAGTCTGGTGACCTTCTGGGCAGCACTTTAAGATCCACTGGTAGTTCTTTAGGGTCACCTGTTCCACGCAGTGATTGATTGATTAACTCAGACATTTATTTATATCTGGTCCCAGCAGAGGAGGATATTTAAATATTCTCAGAGAAATGTGTCTCAGTGTAATTAAAAAAAAACAACAAAAAAAGTGTGTACAAGAAAAAGTCCCTATTATCAGTGTCTAAGGGGCTGATTTATCAAGTGTCTGGCAGACATAATCCGCTGTAGCGATCATGTCCGCCAGACATCAATAAATGCCGACAGCATACGCGGGCGGATTGATGTCCGCAGCTTCAGAGGCAGCGGACGAGTTAAGGAGCAGCGGTCGTAAGACTTAAGTCTTAACTCCTGTTTCCGGCGAGCCTCGCGGAAACAGGTGCATTAGGCACAATATGATAAATCGGCCCCATTGTCATCTAATTCTTAGGCCACAGCATGCTGTGAGTTGCAGTTTACCAGATACTGTCGAAGAGGATGTGGTAGGCCAATTGATTCAAAATTAAATCTGGTTGTGGGCCAAATTAAAGTAGTGGCAGGCTGTAGAGTAGTAGACCATGATCAGGGTGCCAGATACTTGTATTTAAGTACCACAATGGGCCCCCAAGCCATAAAAAATATCTTGTTACTCATTTATAATTTATGACAACCCAACTACTATTTTTGGACGAATACTTCACTTGAAATAGTACTTTGTAATGATATGTGTTTATCCTATTGATCAGTCAAAGGTCAATGCATAGTATTGTCAAGGGAAATGTTATCTCAAACGCTGTAATGATAACTTCTTGAGATTAGTGGGAAGTGATATTTAATCTTAACAAAGAAAATCTTCATAGACAGAACAATCAAGTTGTGTAACTTGCTACCAAACAAAATGGTGAAAACGGGCTCCATAGATATCTTCAAAAAAGGTGACTGACAATTTGTTAAAGATGAAATTCCTTTGTATGTCAAATAATACAAAACAGATTGCACATTATCCAGGGTTAAATGAAAATGGCAGAGTTTGGAATCAAAATGGGATTTATTTTTCTTGAATTATGACAATTGATGAACAGTTCAATTATTTTTTTTCTTCTGACTGCTCTGTATATTATGAAATAATTGATTCCAAATACATTTTATATTTATATAAGCACTTTTTTGCTCTAAAATAATATATATTTTCACTATGTACAAATAATTTAAAGAGTACTGAGTTCATTATTATTATAAAATCTACAATATATCTCAGAGCATGTTAGCAAGCAGGATATGGCTGGAAATAGGGCAAGGGTATGAATTTCCATATCAAATAAGTATACACACTAGGGAACTGGTCTTTTTACCATAAAAAAGCTTGCAAATTGATCTCATGAGGCATTTGTACTGAACCTCATTCATATGAATATAAAACATATCAAAGATAAATCAAAGAAAAATGATATCTAGTAGAGAGAAATAGGCTTCTGGCAACCGCTGCCTAAGAAATACAGTAATTCATATAGGCAACACTAGAGTCAGCACTGAATTAACTAGGGATGTCATCAAGGTATCATGTAGATGAGACTAGAAGTAACGCGTGTTCAACAATCCTTTTATCTCTGCCTTGCATCTCAATCTTACAGTAATATTGATTATTTTATGAGTACTTTATTGTTTTTTTAAAAAAAGCTTGGATACTTTGTGTGTAAAATATTCACAAGGCACAAAAGAGAAGCTTCAATCTAAATGAAATGAAACAGATAAAGGGTGACAAATAAAGGTTCCAGCTGTTAAGAAAAAACAAACTTGTTTTTCACTTTAATCTGTCTTATGAAAAATAGCTGATAATGCAGAAACACAGGTTTTGATGGTAGATAAGAATCAGAGAGCCCAATAAGTCTGATTACAGTTTTGTAAGTATAAGCTTAAAGGGACATGAAACCTAATTTTTTTCTTTCATGATATAGAAAGAGCATGCCATTTTAAACAACTTTCTGATTTACTTTTATTATCTATTTTGCATCATTCTCTTGATATCCTTTGCTGAAAATTATATCTAGATAGGCTTAGTAGCTGCTGATTGGCAGGGATAGGCACTGACAAAGGCTGTGACGGACATTTTCCAAAGTACAGACCTCAGTGAAGGACACCAAGCTACATTTGAAATTATAAACATTAATTTATAGTGCTTGGTGTTAATATACTGATGCAGATACCACTGACCCTATGACCAGCCCTCCTCTGGCTATACCCATGTGCCAGTGTCACTACTGTGTCATTATATAGTGCTTGGTGTTATTATACTGATACAGATACCACTGATTCTATAACCAGCCCTCCTCTGGCTATACCCAAGTGCCAGTGTCACTACTGTGTCTTTGTATAGAGCTGGGTGTTATTATTTAGATGCAGATACACATCCAGTATTTCACTTAGGCTTTATTTATTCCATTACTTATCAGCTAATATATCGCTAGCAGTCTCTTGACAAGCCACTAACTTTATTCACACTACATGTTTTTTTTTATTCCTATTATTTAATGAGAAAGAAAAGATATACTAAGGTTGTGGCGGACACTGCAAGGGCTAGTCACAGACATCAGTGTCCGTATACGGACACCTTGCCTATCCCTGCTGATTGGTTGCTGCACATAGATGCCTCGTGTGATTGGCTCACCAATGTGCATTGCTATTTCTTCAGCAAAGGATATATAAAGAACAAAGCAAATTAGATAATAGAAGTCAGTTGAAATGTTGTTTAAAATTGTATTCTCTACCTGAATCATGAAAGAAAAATTTTGGGTTTAGTGTCCCTTTAAAGGGGCATGTTACTCCACACAAATTCTCCTTTATCGCTGATGCAATTGTGGGAAAGAAAACATTGAATGATCTATACCATTTGTTTCTTTATTTAAAATGTTAAATTCAATTGTGCTCAAGCACATTTGCTTTTAACTTTTAATACGAGAGATAGATCTGACGCACACAAACAGCCACAATAAACCCAATATCGCACACGCGTAACTATTAACACGCCAATTGTAATGTGGCCCAAAATGTTTTTCTTTGTTTAAAAAGGTGCTTAGCTAATGCGCTTGAAACAGTTGTCTGCAGGGTCACTGCCCAATGGCTAAATTATTAAACAGTAATATTTTTGTTTATGTATTGCATTATGCTGCAGTAATATGATTGCGTTATATAGTTTAAATGGATATGGAAGACAAAGATTAAACTTTTATGCTTCAGATAGAATGCAATTAAAAATACACTTTCCAAAATCTTGTTTTCCGTTTAGTAGCCCATTCTTCCAATTTTTGTAAATTCCCACAACTCTGTATCATCTGCAAAAATAGAGATGTCGCTCCAAATCATTAATACAAAAATACAAAAATCAGATCTTATTATTGATTCCTGGAGAACTCCACTATTTACCTTTGTCCATCTGAGTATGATCCATTTAGTACTTCTCATTGCTCCCTGTCTTTTATCCAGTTATTTATGAGATAACATTTTCAGCTATTCCCAGTCCATTAATTCTGTACAATAGTTTTCATGTGGAAATACACAAATTTCTGTGCAAAACCAGGAAGAGTGTACAAGAGCATATTCTCTGGCATGGCTTAACCATGGGGGAAGGATGACTCAGTGTGACTTAGAATCATGCCCCTCTTGTTACTTTGCCAGAAAGAGCACTATTGATATATGGGGGCCCACAATATATTTTGCTCTAGGGTCGGGCTAGACTAAATTATTGCCCGCCCACAAACGGCCATATTTGCCCTTTTGCGGGCACACAATAATTAACCAGCCATTACAAGTTCATAGTAGCAATTTGCGCTTATAAAAATTAACCAGAGATCAGGCGGTAGATTAACCAATGTCTGTCCGACATGATATGCCGACAGCATACGCTGTCAGCATTTATCATTGCACAAGCAGTTCCTCATAACTGCTTGTGCAATGCCATCCCCAGCAGATTCTCGGCTGCTAGCAGGGTGTCTCAATCAGCCCAATCGTATAGGATCGGGCGGATTGAAGACCGCAGCCTCAGAGGCAGTGGACAAGTTATGGAACAGCGGTCTTTAGACCACTGCTTTATAACTGCTGTTTCCGGCGAGCTTGAAGGCTCACGGGAAAACAAGGGGGCAAGGGCCATTCGGCCCTTGTTAAATCGGTCCCCACATCCATGGTTAATTTTATAAATCTGCCCCAAATGGCCCCAAAATACTGTCTAGTGAAGTTTATTAAAAAATTAAGATGACAGCATCTTTATTTTTAAATAAAATGACTGCACTAGGCAGTATTTTGGGGTTAACGTTCGTGGGAGTGGGGTGTTAGAATAAAAACAGCACTGAAAAGCGCCTTTACATTGCGGCCTATGGGGAACTGTGTGTTCCCAGTAAATATATATTTATATGCTTATATACATATATATTTATATGTTAATATGTGTACAGTATATACACATATTAACACATAAATATATTTGTATATCATTGCTGGGTCACTGGCGCTAAAGTTCTGATGCCGTCTCTGACGGCATCAAAACAAGACTCATGCGCTGGTATTACACAAATAAGCACAAACATCGCTTTCATCAAAGTGATATGTAGCACTCCACTTGGAATCTGGCCCTTAAAGTGTCAGTAAACCTTAAACATAATGTTATATAATTCTGCACATAGTGCAGAATTATATAACATTATATTAGCCAAACTTTATAAAACCTAATGTACCCTTTTAATTTTTTTAAAAAAACGCTGTTTTACAGACCCGCTCTCTGTACTCTGCTGAGCGGGTCTGTTATATTCACACAGTGCATCGGACCAGCTGTATAGTCACAGCACGGCCCCACCGCGCCATAGCACTAAGTACAGCTCGCTCCTTCTCTGTTTGACAGCAGGAGCGAGCTGCACTGTGTATAATGGCGCGGTCGGGCCGGGCTGTGACTATACAGCTGGCACTATGTGCAGAATTATATAACATTATTTTAAAGGTTTACCGTCCCTTTAATATGCAAAAAAATTTAAAATGTAAAAAAAAACAATATGCAAACATATGCAATTTAAACTTGGCCGCTGTTGACTTAATTTTACTTGAAACAATATTTCCCTGTCAATAAGACCCTTCTATAAAATACATATTTGCATATAAATCCTCTGGTTATGAAACATAATCTCACAAGATGGGCATGAAACATAATTATTTTCTTTGTTGCTAACATAACATAAGGTATTTTTTTTTCAATCAATATTCCAGTGTTAATAAACTTGTTTTGTTTACCATGCATGTGGAACCTTGTAAACCTGTAGAGTACTGGGAATGGTCAATAATAACAAACTGAGCATATTATTGGATCAGTTGTGCAGAACATGCATGTACTAAAAAGTTATATTTCATTTTTAAAGTTTCAAGATAAATATCCTTGATGTCTCATTTCAATGCATATTTTCATGAAAAGTTTGTGGTTAAATAAATAAACCAGCTTCATCTTTGTTAACACAATTTCAGTCTATTAACTCTTTAATGACCGACGACGTATGTCATACGTCCTCAGAAAAAATACAGTTAACGACCAAGGACTTATGGCGTACGTCGTCGGTCTGGATCCTGATCGCTTCCAGCTGCTTTCTGGTTATTGCAGTGATGCCTCGATATCGAGGCATCCTGCAATAACAATTTTTACCCCTCCGGTGCAGAGAGAGCCCCCGGGCATCGATGGCCGCATTCGTTGGTGGGTGGGAGCTGCAGTGGGAGGCGGGTGGGCGGCCATCAATGGGTTCTGAGCCTGATAAGGGGGCGGGATTAGGGGCGGGATAGTCGGGGCCGCGCACAGACACGTGCGCGCGTGCACGGCGGGCGGCGGGCGGGCGCATGCACGGGGAGGGAGCGGGTGGGAACCGCTACACTACAGAAAACAAAAAGTAGTATAAGTGGGAGAAAGGGGGGGAGGGAATGCCCCAAAAAGTAATTTAAGGGATCTGGGAGGGGGTGGGGGTTGGACTTGGGGGGGGGGGGGGGGGGGGAAGCTACACTACAGAAAAAAAATAAAAAAAGAGATAAATTATATTGTAAACTGCCAGTACCCAAGATGGCTGCCACGAAGGTAGAGGGGGAGGTTAGAGAGCTGTTTTTTTTTTGGGGGGGGGGGCAGGGAGGTTGGGGGCTAAGGGGGGATCCTACACAGCAGCATATGTAAATATGCAAAGAAAAAAAAAAAGAAAGAAAGAAAAAAAGGATGCCTTTTATTTTAGTACTGGCAGACTTTCTGCCAGTACTTAAGATGGCGGGGACAATTGTGGGGTGGGGGAGGGAAGAGAGCTGTTTGGGAGGGATCAGGGGGTGTGGTGTGTCATGTGGGAGGCTGATCTCTACACTAAAGCTAAAATTAACCCTACAAGCTACCTTATTAACTCCTTCACTGCTAGCCATAATACACGTGTGATGCGCAGCGGCATTTAGCGGCCTTCTAAATACCAAAAAGCAACGCCAAAGCCATATATGTCTGCTATTTCTGAACAAAGGGGATCCCAGAGAAGCATTTACAACCATTTGTGCCATAATTACACAAGCTGTTTGTAAATGATTTCAGTGAGAAACCTAAAATTTGGAAAATTTGGAAAAATGTTACGTTTTTTTTTATTTGATCGCATTTGGCGGTGAAATGGTGGAATAAAATATACCAAAATGGGCCTAGATAAATACTTTGGGTTGTCTACTACACTACACTAAAGCTAAAATTACCCCAAAAAGCTCCCTACATGCTCCTTAATTAACCCCTTCACTGCTGGGCATAATACACGTGTGGTGCGCAGATATCAGTGTTCCAATGTAACTAGCGCTAATTTTAAAAACAAGTGGTTTGCAAATAGGAAAGTGCTACTTGTATTTATGGCCCTATAACTTGCAAAAAAAGCAAAGAACAAGTAAACGTTGGGGGGCATATGTATGAAGGTCTGGCGGACCTGATCCGTCACTGTGGATCAGGTCAGCCAGACCTCGCTGAATACGGCGAACAATACGCTCGCCGTATTCAGCATTGCACCAGCAGCTCACAAGAGCTGCTGGTGCATCGCCGCCCCTGCAGACTCGCGGCCAATCGGCCGCCAGCAGGGGGTGTCAATCAACCCGATCGCACTCGATCGGGTTGGTATCCAGCGATGTCTATCCGCCTGCTCAGAGCAGGCGGACAGGTTATGGAGCAGCGGTCTTTGTGACCGCTGTTTCATAACTGCTGTTTCTGGCGAGTCTGCAGGCTCGCCAGAAACACGGAGCATCAAGCTCCATACGGAGCTTGATAAATATGCCCCTGGGTATTTCTAAACTCTGGACAAAATTTAGAAACTATTTATCATGGGTGTTTTTTGGTGGTTGTAGATGTGTAACAGATTTTGGGGTCAAAGTTAGAAAAAGTGTGCTTTTTTCCATTTTTTCTCATATTTTATAAAAAAATTTATAGTAAATTATAAGATATGATAAAAATAATGATATCTTTAGAAAGTCCATTTAATGGCGAGACAAACAGTATATAATACGTATGGGTACAGTAAATGAGTAAGAGGAAAATTACAGCTAAAATGTAAAAATAGCCTTGGTCCCAAACGGACAGAAAATGGAAAAGTGCTCTGGTCATTAAGGGGTTAAATTCCATTTCTTACAAATTTGTTTATTTTTTTCTATTTTTTTTAAATATTGAGGGGTGGTTCAGATTCTTGCCAGATTCTTGAGCTTTTGAATATGAAAGTTTCTTTGATCCTTGCCCAGATTACAAGTGGCATGCTAACTTTTTTATTTGTGCTCATGCTCTAAGTGCGCTCAATGTAAAAAATAATGCTATCAGAGTAGCCTGTGTATTACAAGTTGAAAGTAAAGTGCAAGAGCAAAAGACTTCATGACTTTGGAAATTGTGCCGCACTAACTCTTTGTACCCATAAACTACCATAGGGCGTGTTACAAAAAGTCTTATTAGTTATCTCTCTCGCACTAACCTGACACTGCACTAGATTTACTTTGCTAAAGCTGAAGGTGCGTTAGGAATATTTTCATTACTATGTTTCTCACTAGAAGAAAATGTTGTTTTTATTTTCAAATATAGATTTCTATATATAGTTGATTATTTTTTGTAAAATATATATCTATACGTGAGCACCCAGGGCTGTGAGTTTTGCAGGGTCATTGGACCTGTACCCAGTTTGGTTTTATAGTAAAGTCCAGTTTCCTGTTTTGTATGTGTCTAGGGAAATTACAAAAGGGCCTGTGTCACCCTTGTGTGTATCGCAGTGTGTTTGGTTGAAGATATGCATTGTGTAGCTGTAGGTTAGGGACTCAGGGAGGAAAAGACCTTTATGTGGTCCTGGACCTATCACCATTTGGCCAAATGCTGTGTGCACTTTCCTTTTTACACATATAAACACATAAATGCATATGTATACACATATTTACACATATAAACACAAAAATACATATGTATACACATATTTACACATATAAACACATAAATGCATATGTATACACATATTTACACACATAAACACATAAATGCATATGTATACACATATTTACACATATAAACACATAAATGCATATGAATACACATATTTACACATATAGTATATTAACATGTAACAATACACATATTTAGACATATACATCGAGCAATGATACTTGGACTAACTATACCTAGTAACTAACTAGTCCAATAAAAAAGTATCATTGCTCAATGCAATCTGCTTGTTATTTTGTTATCTAAATCACTGGACTAACATGGCTACTCCAATCAATATATATATATATATATATATATATATATATATATATATATATATGCACACACACACATTGGAGTTCTCCCCAGTCAGAAACTTTGCCATATACCATATCATTTTTTAACCGTTTAAAACCTTTTTAACAATATTAAAAAAAATATATATTAAAAAGTGTATATAATAGTTTATTCAATTTGTTTTTGATGTGTTTTATGAAACATGTGTAAAGCAAAATGTTCCACTCAAAAGAATATTGTAGAAAACTCTTTAACCCCTTAATGACCACAGCACTTTTCCATTTTCTGTCCGTTTGGGACCAAGGCTATTTTTACATTTCTGCGGTGTTTGTGTTTAGCTGTAATTTTCCTCTTACTCATTTACTGTACCCACACATATTATATACCGTTTTTCTCGCCATTAAATGGACTTTCTAAAGATACCATTATTTTCATCATATCTTATAATGTACTATAAAAATAAATATAAAATATGAGGAAAAAATGGGAAAAAACACACTTTTTCTAACTATGACCCCCAAAATCTGTTACATATCTACAACCACCAAAAAACACCGATGCTAAATAGTTTCTAAATTTTGTCCTGAGTTTAGAAATACCCAATGTTTACATGTTCTTTTTTTTTGTTGTAAGTTATAGGGCCATAAATACAAGTAGCACTTTGCTATTTCCAAACCATTATTTTTCAAAATTAGCGCTAGTTACATTAGAACACTAATATCTTTCAGGAATCTCTGAATATCCATTGACATGTATATTTTTTTTTTTAGTAGACATCCCAAAGTATTCATCTAGGCCCATTTTGGTATATTTCATGCCACCATTTCACCACCAAATGCGATTGAATACAAAAAATCGTTCACTTTTTTACTAATTTTTTCACAAACTTTTGGTTTCTCACTGAAATTATTTACAAACAGCTTGTGCAATTATGGCTTAAATGGTTGTAAATTCTTCTCTTGGATCCCCTTTGTTCAGAAATAGCAGACATATATGGCTTTGGCGTTGCTTTTTAGTAATTAGAAGGCTGCTAAATGCCACTGTGCACTACACGTGTATTATGCCCAGCAGTGAAGGGGTTAATTATGGAGCATGTAGGGAGCTTTTAGGGATAATTTTAGCTTTAGTGTAGTGTAGTAGACAACCCCAAGTATTGATCTAGGCCAATTTTGGTATATTTCATGCCACCATTTCACCGCCAAATGCGATCAAATTAAAAAAAACTTTAAATTTTTCACAATTTTAGGTTTCTCACTGAAATAATTTACAAACAGCTTGTGCAATTATGGCACAAATGGTTGTAAATGCTTCTCTGGGATCCCCTTTGTTCAGAAATAGCAGACATATATGGCTTTGGCGTTGCTTTTTGGTAATTAGAAGGCCGCCAAATGCCGCTGTATTTCACACGTGTATTATGGCTAGCAGTGAAGGGGTTAATTATGTAGCTTGTAGGGAGCTTGCAGGGTTAATTTTAGCTTTAGTGTAGAGCTCAGCCTCCCACCTGAAACATGAGACCCCCTGATCCCTCCCAAACAGCTGTCTTCCCTCCCCCACCCCACAATTGTCCCCGCCATCTTAAGTACTGGCAGAAACTCTGCCAGTACTAAAATAAAAGCTATATTTGGGCTTTTTTTGTGGGTTTTTTTTTAGCATATTTACATATGCTGCTGTGTAGGATCCCCCCTTAGCTCCCAGCCTCACTGATCCCCCACCAAACAGCTCTCTAACCCTCCCCCGCTGCCTTAATGGGAGCCATCTTGGGTACTGGCAGCTGTCTGCCAGTACCCAGTTTAGTAAAAAAATATGCCTTTTTTTTTAAAAAAATGCCCTTTTCTGTAGTGTAGCTTCCCCCCCCAAGATCAACCCCCCACCCCTTCCAGATCCCTTAGCTGTTTATTTACAGCTTTTAAAACTTTTTATTTTTTCACTTTTTTACAGTTATTTTTCTGTAGTGTAGCGGTTCCCTCCCGCTCTCCCGCCCCGTGCACGCGCCCGCCGCCCCCCGTGCATGCGCGCACTCCCATGCGCGCTCCCGCCCATCCCACCCCCGATCCCGCCCCCCTCCACTCCAATCGGCGCATCGATGGCCGCCCACCCGCCTCCCAGACTTGCTCCCACCCACCAACGATACCAGCCACCGATGTCCGGTGCAGAGAGGGTCACAGAGTGGCTCTCTCTGCATCGGATGGCCAAGGGGGGTTATTGCAGGATGCCTCCATATCGAGGCATCACTGCAATAACCGGAAAGCAGCTGGAAGCGAGCAGGATCGCTTCCAGCTGCTTTCCAGACCAAGGACGTACGCCACACGTCCTCGGTCATTAACTGTATTTTTTTTTAGGACGTGTGGCGTACGTCCTTGGTCATTAAGGGGTTAAATGTTGAATAGAGTAAGTGAAAATGACCCCGTAAATGTGTTGATAAGTATCATAATCTCAATTCTGTGTAAAAACAGGAATGTCCCAGCATAAGTATAGGGCTATATTTTGATAATTTGATAATGAGTTATCAGTGCAAAGAAACAATGAAAAATATGTGATTGTGAACGCACCAATATTGTATCATACTTATCAAATGATAAACCTTGATAAGCCCTAAATTGGCAGCACTACTTCCTGTTCAGGCATGTGCACGCTACCTCTCTAGATATCTTTTCAACAAAGAATAAAAAGAGAATGAAGCAAATTTGATAACAGAAGTAAATTGGAAATTTTAAAAAAATTGTTATTCTCTGTCTGCATCATAAA
Organism: Bombina bombina; assembly: GCF_027579735.1. Classification (NCBI taxonomy): domain Eukaryota; kingdom Metazoa; phylum Chordata; class Amphibia; order Anura; family Bombinatoridae; genus Bombina; species Bombina bombina. The sequence continues at coordinate 248,791,476 of NC_069505.1, read as the reverse complement.
AAAAAAGTTTTGGGTTTCATGTCCCTTTAAAGACTTAAATTAACTCACACAAGACTTAAAGGGATAGTAAACAAAAAATTGTAAGCTCTCTTAAAACATTTATTTATGTTAAATATATTTAGAAACATCATGGCGGCCCGCATGCCCATTATATCAACTCTTAGCCTTACGCATGCGCAGATTCATGATCCAAGTACCTGATGCTGCGAGGTCACATGGATTTTGACGTCGACACAGAGGGATTGGTGCACCGCGGCACTGAAGAGGGGAAAGAGCGGGGCCTCCATTACATATGCAGTGTCGCCTGCAAAATCCTCCGCCGCCAGATTTTACCCGATTTTGGTATTACATATACGGCGTAGCATACAAGTTACGTGCGTATATTTTACCCATTGCCCGCAATCATTACTCCCATAGGCTAACATAGAACCGCGTCGCTAATCGGTATCCAATATCCAGCGCAAGGACTTACGTTGCGAAAATGGAGAAATCTTACTCCATTTTTACCTCGCCATAAAAGGCAGCCGCAACAAGCCTTGCGCTGAGTATGGGAGCACCGTAACTCCCGAAAATGCCTGCAAAAATAAACTAACACCTAACGCATGTGCAATGTCTATCTACCTGTCAACCGCAATCCCCCACCGCAATAACTAATAAAGTCTATTAACCCCTAAACCGCCATAGCCCACAACGCAATAACCCTAATCAAGTATTAACCCCTAAGCTGCAAAAAAAGCAAAGAACAAGTAAACGTTGGGGGGCATATGTATGAAGGTCTGGCGGACCTGATCCGTCACTGTGGATCAGGTCAGCCAGACCTCGCTGAATACGGCGAACAATACGCTTGCCGTATTCAGCATTGCACCAGCAGCTCACAAGAGCTGCTGGTGCATCGCCGCCCCTGCAGACTCGCGGCCAATCGGCCGCCAGCAGGGGGTGTCAATCAACCCGATCGCACTCGATCGGGTTGGTATCCAGCGATGTCTATCCGCCTGCTCAGAGCAGGCGGACAGGTTATGGAGCAGCGGTCTTTGTGACCGCTGTTTCATAACTGCTGTTTCTGGCGAGTCTGCAGGCTCGCCAGAAACACGGAGCATCAAGCTCCATACGGAGCTTGATAAATATGCCCCTGGGTATTTCTAAACTCTGGACAAAATTTAGAAACTATTTATCATGGGTGTTTTTTGGTGGTTGTAGATGTGTAACAGATTTTGGGGTCAAAGTTAGAAAAAGTGTGCTTTTTTCCATTTTTTCTCATATTTTATAAAAAAATTTATAGTAAATTATAAGATATGATAAAAATAATGATATCTTTAGAAAGTCCATTTAATGGCGAGACAAACAGTATATAATACGTATGGGTACAGTAAATGAGTAAGAGGAAAATTACAGCTAAAATGTAAAAATAGCCTTGGTCCCAAACGGACAGAAAATGGAAAAGTGCTCTGGTCATTAAGGGGTTAAATTCCATTTCTTACAAATTTGTTTATTTTTTTCTATTTTTTTTAAATATTGAGGGGTGGTTCAGATTCTTGCCAGATTCTTGAGCTTTTGAATATGAAAGTTTCTTTGATCCTTGCCCAGATTACAAGTGGCATGCTAACTTTTTTATTTGTGCTCATGCTCTAAGTGCGCTCAATGTAAAAAATAATGCTATCAGAGTAGCCTGTGTATTACAAGTTGAAAGTAAAGTGCAAGAGCAAAAGACTTCATGACTTTGGAAATTGTGCCGCACTAACTCTTTGTACCCATAAACTACCATAGGGCGTGTTACAAAAAGTCTTATTAGTTATCTCTCTCGCACTAACCTGACACTGCACTAGATTTACTTTGCTAAAGCTGAAGGTGCGTTAGGAATATTTTCATTACTATGTTTCTCACTAGAAGAAAATGTTGTTTTTATTTTCAAATATAGATTTCTATATATAGTTGATTATTTTTTGTAAAATATATATCTATACGTGAGCACCCAGGGCTGTGAGTTTTGCAGGGTCATTGGACCTGTACCCAGTTTGGTTTTATAGTAAAGTCCAGTTTCCTGTTTTGTATGTGTCTAGGGAAATTACAAAAGGGCCTGTGTCACCCTTGTGTGTATCGCAGTGTGTTTGGTTGAAGATATGCATTGTGTAGCTGTAGGTTAGGGACTCAGGGAGGAAAAGACCTTTATGTGGTCCTGGACCTATCACCATTTGGCCAAATGCTGTGTGCACTTTCCTTTTTACACATATAAACACATAAATGCATATGTATACACATATTTACACATATAAACACAAAAATACATATGTATACACATATTTACACATATAAACACATAAATGCATATGTATACACATATTTACACACATAAACACATAAATGCATATGTATACACATATTTACACATATAAACACATAAATGCATATGAATACACATATTTACACATATAGTATATTAACATGTAACAATACACATATTTAGACATATACATCGAGCAATGATACTTGGACTAACTATACCTAGTAACTAACTAGTCCAATAAAAAAGTATCATTGCTCAATGCAATCTGCTTGTTATTTTGTTATCTAAATCACTGGACTAACATGGCTACTCCAATCAATATATATATATATATATATATATATATATATATATATATATATATATATATATATGCACACACACACATTGGAGTTCTCCCCAGTCAGAAACTTTGCCATATACCATATCATTTTTTAACCGTTTAAAACCTTTTTAACAATATTAAAAAAAATATATATTAAAAAGTGTATATAATAGTTTATTCAATTTGTTTTTGATGTGTTTTATGAAACATGTGTAAAGCAAAATGTTCCACTCAAAAGAATATTGTAGAAAACTCTTTAACCCCTTAATGACCACAGCACTTTTCCATTTTCTGTCCGTTTGGGACCAAGGCTATTTTTACATTTCTGCGGTGTTTGTGTTTAGCTGTAATTTTCCTCTTACTCATTTACTGTACCCACACATATTATATACCGTTTTTCTCGACATTAAATGGACTTTCTAAAGATACCATTATTTTCATCATATCTTATAATGTACTATAAAAATAAATATAAAATATGAGGAAAAAATGGGAAAAAACACACTTTTTCTAACTATGACCCCCAAAATCTGTTACATATCTACAACCACCAAAAAACACCGATGCTAAATAGTTTCTAAATTTTGTCCTGAGTTTAGAAATACCCAATGTTTACATGTTCTTTTTTTTTGTTGTAAGTTATAGGGCCATAAATACAAGTAGCACTTTGCTATTTCCAAACCATTATTTTTCAAAATTAGCGCTAGTTACATTAGAACACTAATATCTTTCAGGAATCTCTGAATATCCATTGACATGTATATTTTTTTTTTTTAGTAGACATCCCAAAGTATTCATCTAGGCCCATTTTGGTATATTTCATGCCACCATTTCACCACCAAATGCGATTGAATACAAAAAATCGTTCACTTTTTTACTAATTTTTTCACAAACTTTTGGTTTCTCACTGAAATTATTTACAAACAGCTTGTGCAATTATGGCTTAAATGGTTGTAAATTCTTCTCTTGGATCCCCTTTGTTCAGAAATAGCAGACATATATGGCTTTGGCGTTGCTTTTTAGTAATTAGAAGGCTGCTAAATGCCACTGTGCACTACACGTGTATTATGCCCAGCAGTGAAGGGGTTAATTATGGAGCATGTAGGGAGCTTTTAGGGATAATTTTAGCTTTAGTGTAGTGTAGTAGACAACCCCAAGTATTGATCTAGGCCAATTTTGGTATATTTCATGCCACCATTTCACCGCCAAATGCGATCAAATTAAAAAAAACTTTAAATTTTTCACAATTTTAGGTTTCTCACTGAAATAATTTACAAACAGCTTGTGCAATTATGGCACAAATGGTTGTAAATGCTTCTCTGGGATCCCCTTTGTTCAGAAATAGCAGACATATATGGCTTTGGCGTTGCTTTTTGGTAATTAGAAGGCCGCCAAATGCCGCTGTATTTCACACGTGTATTATGGCTAGCAGTGAAGGGGTTAATTATGTAGCTTGTAGGGAGCTTGCAGGGTTAATTTTAGCTTTAGTGTAGAGCTCAGCCTCCCACCTGAAACATGAGACCCCCTGATCCCTCCCAAACAGCTGTCTTCCCTCCCCCACCCCACAATTGTCCCCGCCATCTTAAGTACTGGCAGAAACTCTGCCAGTACTAAAATAAAAGCTATATTTGGGCTTTTTTTGTGGGTTTTTTTTAGCATATTTACATATGCTGCTGTGTAGGATCCCCCCTTAGCTCCCAGCCTCACTGATCCCCCACCAAACAGCTCTCTAACCCTCCCCCTCTGCCTTAATGGGAGCCATCTTGGGTACTGGCAGCTGTCTGCCAGTACCCAGTTTAGTAAAAAAATATGCCTTTTTTTTTAAAAAAATGCCCTTTTCTGTAGTGTAGCTTCCCCCCCCAAGATCAACCCCCCACCCCTTCCAGATCCCTTAGCTGTTTATTTACAGCTTTTAAAACTTTTTATTTTTTCACTTTTTTACAGTTATTTTTCTGTAGTGTAGCGGTTCCCTCCCGCTCTCCCGCCCCGTGCACGCGCCCGCCGCCCCCCCGTGCATGCGCGCGCTCCCATGCGCGCTCCCGCCCATCCCACCCCCGATCCCGCCCCCCTCCACTCCAATCGGCGCATCGATGGCCGCCCACCCGCCTCCCAGACTTGCTCCCACCCACCAACGATACCAGCCACCGATGTCCGGTGCAGAGAGGGTCACAGAGTGGCTCTCTCTGCATCGGATGGCCAAGGGGGGTTATTGCAGGATGCCTCCATATCGAGGCATCACTGCAATAACCGGAAAGCAGCTGGAAGCGAGCAGGATCGCTTCCAGCTGCTTTCCAGACCAAGGACGTACGCCACACGTCCTCGGTCATTAACTGTATTTTTTTTTAGGACGTGTGGCGTACGTCCTTGGTCATTAAGGGGTTAAATGTTGAATAGAGTAAGTGAAAATGACCCCGTAAATGTGTTGATAAGTATCATAATCTCAATTCTGTGTAAAAACAGGAATGTCCCAGCATAAGTATAGGGCTATATTTTGATAATTTGATAATGAGTTATCAGTGCAAAGAAACAATGAAAAATATGTGATTGTGAACGCACCAATATTGTATCATACTTATCAAATGATAAACCTTGATAAGCCCTAAATTAGTAACCAAACAAGGAGAATTAAAAACAAAAAATCATCTCAAGAACATAATTTGCACATATCAGAACTTGTACATTTTTGAAGTTGCCTTAAAAGGATATGAAACCCAATTTTTCTCTTTCATGATTCAAATTGAGCAGCAATTTTAAGCAACTTTATAATTTACTCCTTTCTTTGTTCTCTTGGTATCTTTATTTGAAAAACAGGAATGTAAGCTTAGGAGCAGGACCATTTTTGGTACAGTACCCTGGGTAGTGTTTGCTGATTGGTAGCTAAATGTAAACTATTATTGAGCATTTGTTTAATTTTAAGCCAAATAAATACCGAATAGCGCAGCACACGAATAGTATGAAAACAAATTTTTCAGAATATTCTTTCCGAATAATTTGTCAAAAACAAATTATTCAGGACGGCACATGTCTAGTAAATAGTTTCTTTAAGTGCAGTAACGGACTGATGTTTAATTGCATTTCTGTAATACATAGATGGAAGACAGAATAAATATGCTGCATATGTGCAGAACTGAGACGTGTTTTAATTTTTAGGGCAACAACTGATTTTTCGCAGTAAAAAAAGGTCGGCTTGTGGGATTCTACAATTCCTCACAGCGTACATCATGTGTGACATTGAGTAATGTCTCTACTGTATAAGCTGACTGAAATGCTGATTTCTGGAACATTTTCCATTCTTAAACCATCTTTCTGGGACATTAACCCTCAGGGATTACGTATGAAGCTGTAACGAATGAGCTATGTGCTCCAGGGAGTTAGTGAAAGTTTCTAGGGACCATCGTTGATATTCAGTGTTCTACAAAGCTTGTTTTCCACATATTTTGTCACACTCTAGGATTTGCCACATGAATAGAGCATTCAATAAACCTGATACTCCTGGACAGAACACTGCTCATCATTGAATGTGCATTTTGGGGAATGTTTAAAGAAAAACATTTGAAATGAAGTGCTAATGATCGCCAGATTTTTTTTATATCAAATGTTACATTTGAAATCATTTTCTAACATTCAGTTAAGAGGAAATAAAATAATTCTTAAAGTGACATAAAACCCAAAGTTTTTTCTTTCATCATTCAGAAAGAGCAGCAATTTTAAACAACTTTCTAATTTACTGCTATTATCAATTTTTCCTTGATATCTTGTTATCCTTTGTTGAAAAGCAAGCAGGTAAGCTCAGGAGTGTGCACGTGTCTGCAGTACTATTTGGCAGAGGTTTTGCAACAGTGTTAAACATTAGCAAGAGCACTAGATGGCAGCACTACTTCCTGTTCAGGCATGTGCACGCTACCTCTCTAGATATCTTTTCAACAAAGAATAAAAAGAGAATGAAGCAAATTTGATAACAGAAGTAAATTGGAAATTTTAAAAAAATTGTTATTCTCTGTCTGCATCATAAAAAAAAAGTTTTGGGTTTCATGTCCCTTTAAAGACTTAAATTAACTCACACAAGACTTAAAGGGATAGTAAACAAAAAATTGTAAGCTCTCTTAAAACATTTATTTATGTTAAATATATTTAGAAACATCATGGCGGCCCGCATGCCCATTATATCAACTCTTAGCCTTACGCATGCGCAGATTCATGATCCAAGTACCTGATGCTGCGAGGTCACATGGATTTTGACGTCGACACAGAGGGATTGGTGCACCGCGGCACTGAAGAGGGGAAAGAGCGGGGCCTCCATTACATATGCAGTGTCGCCTGCAAAATCCTCCGCCGCCAGATTTTACCCGATTTTGGTATTACATATACGGCGTAGCATACAAGTTACGTGCGTATATTTTACCCATTGCCCGCAATCATTACTCCCATAGGCTAACATAGAACCGCGTCGCTAATCGGTATCCAATATCCAGCGCAAGGACTTACGTTGCGAAAATGGAGAAATCTTACTCCATTTTTACCTCGCCATAAAAGGCAGCCGCAACAAGCCTTGCGCTGAGTATGGGAGCACCGTAACTCCCGAAAATGCCTGCAAAAATAAACTAACACCTAACGCATGTGCAATGTCTATCTACCTGTCAACCGCAATCCCCCACCGCAATAACTAATAAAGTCTATTAACCCCTAAACCGCCATAGCCCACAACGCAATAACCCTAATCAAGTATTAACCCCTAAGCTGCCATAGCCCACAATGCAATAAACCTAATCAAGTATTAACCCCTAAACCGCCATAGCACACAACGCAATAAACCTAGCCCCTAACCTAACCCCCCCTAACCTAACCCCCCCCCCCTAAATAAACTAAAATGACCTAATTTACTAAATACTAAAGTTACTATTAAATATAAAAAATTAACACTACTTTTAAAATACAAATAAACTAAGTATAAATTAAAGGGACAGTCTAATCAAATTCAGGAGTAGACTGTCCCTTTAAGCAAGAATTACAGAGAAAAAAAATCTAAGATTACAGAAAATAATAAATAAAATTACAAAATTTTAAATAAATTATACCTAAAAAAAAAATACACACAGCCCCCCTACCAGTAAACACCCCCGCACCCACCAAACCCCCCCCCAAAAAAAGCTAATTTGGGGGTTAGACTTAGGGTTTTTTAAGGGTTTTTTGGGGGGATTTATTTTATTTAGATAGGGTGGGCAGTAAAAGAGCTGAATGCCCAACAAATGCCCTTTTCAGGGCAATGGGTAGTTTAGCGTTTTTAGTGTTAGCTTTTTTTGGGGGGGGGTTTGGTGGGGGGGGGTTTTACTGGTAGGGGGGCTGTGTGTATTTTTTTGCAAAAGAGCTGATTATCTTGGGGTAATGCCCTGCAACAAGTCCTTTTAAGGGCTACTGGTAGTTTATTAGATTAGGGGGTGTTTTTATTTGGGGGGGGCTTTATTATTTTCATAGGGATTAGGAGTAATTTATTTAAAATTTTGTAATTTTATTTATTATTTTCTGTAATCTTAGATTTTTTTTTTCTGTAATTCTTACTTAAAGGGACAGTCTACTCCTGAATTTTGATTAGACTGCCCCTTTAATTTATACTTACTTTATTTGTATTTTAAAAGTAGTGTTATTTTTTTATATTTAATAGTAACTTTAGTATTTAGTAAATTAGGTAATTTTAGTTTATTTAGTGGGTGTTAGGTTAGGGAGGGTTAGGTTAGGGGGGGTTAGGTTAGGGGTTAGGTTTATTGCGTTGTGGGCTATGGCGGTTTAGGGATTAATACTTGATTAGGTTTATTGCGTTGTGGGTTAATGGTGGATTAGGGGTTAATAGTTTTAATAGGTAGTTTGCAATGTTGGGGTTGGCGGATTTAGGGGTTAATTATTTATTTATTACTTGCGGTGTGGGTTTGATGGCGGATATAGGGGTTAATAGTTTAAATAGGCATATTGCGTTGTGGGGGGTTGTCGGTCTAGGGATTAATACATTTAATATTAGTAATGAGAGGGGGGGATTGCGGATATAGGGGTGTTACGTGTCGGGCTTATTTTTGGGAGGCGTGTTAGACTTTTATGGGAGATTTGTTATTTTCTTTACTTTTCTTAGGCGCCGGCAGTTTCTAAAGTGCCGTAAGTCACTGGTGACTCCAGAAATTAGTATTTACGCTCATTTCTGGACATCGCTAGTTTATCAGACTTACGGCACTTTATGAACTGCCGGCGGGGTTTATGTAATACCCCGATGTGCGAGGTGAAATTACGGACGGCGCAGGTTCACACACTTGCGCCGAAACCTGCGCCGTATATTTGATCGCGCCCCGGATGTTGTAGATGGAGAGGTGGAGGTAAGTATGCAAAATGCCCCTAGACCAACGAGCATGTTGAATCAGTTTTATTATAGGGACCATGAATTGTAAAAGAAAATATGGCCGGTGTGCGTTTCTATTCATTGTGTGCTTGCGTATCCCTTACATTACAAGTTCCCATGCAATGATAATTCATATTAAAATGAATGTCCTCAGCTGCTTAACCATTGGATGGGCTCCGTAGTTGGTTTTGCATAAACTCTGCCTCTTTTTATGGGCGGTCGTTACCCCTCCTTTCATGAGAATTTTTTAAGTTTATACAAAGGTGTGTAGAGGCTTAATTTTCACAAAAAATCGTTTTATTTGCTTACATTCAATATATTAATTATAATAAGGTATTTTATTTATATATAAGTTTGCAACAATTTCTAACCCTTTAACACTACAAAAAAAAAATGTAACTTTTAAATATTATTACTCATAGACTTACAATGAAAGGGTTACAAGTCTACAAGAATCAACATTTAAATATAAAAATGTTCTATACGTAATGATTTTCATAACATTCAAAACCTTTTTTCAATATTTGACTTCAGGAAAAAAACATATGCAAATAAATAAAAAATAAATAAATAAATAATTGTAGCCTTTATGTGATGCAACAAATGTCCTGATGTTGGAGAATCATTTGATTTTGCATTTGAACAAACAAATATAACTGAATTACTATGATTTAAAGGACAGTATACTATAAAATAGTTTTTCCCTTAATGTGTTTCCAATTACTTTTTTACCAGCTGCAGAGTATAAAATGTATGAGATTTGCTTTTTAAAAGCTTTATTTGTGTATATGAACTGGCTGGTTTTGGGTTTTGAAGCCACAACCTAATAAAATGGGCTTGTAGGTATAATCAGATCTCATTACTTTATCATACTGTGTACATATACATGTGTCTTTTTCTTATATCTGTAGGTATAATCACATCTTATTACTGTATCACATTGTGTACATATACATGTGTCTTTATCTTATATCTGTAGGTATAATCAGATCTCATTACTGTATCACATTGTGTACATATATATGTGTCTTTATCTTATATCTGTAGGTATAATCAGATCTCATTAATTTATCACATTTTGTACATATACATGTGTCTGTATCTTATATCTGTAGGTGCAATCAGATCTCATTACTGTATCACATTTTGTACATATACATGTGTCTGTATCTTATATCTGTAGTTACAATCAGATCTCATTACTGTATCACATTGTGTACATATACATGTGTCTTTATCTTATATCTGTAGGTATAATCAGATATCATTACTTTATCACATTGTGTACATATACATGTGTCTTTATCTTATATCTGTAGGTATAATCAGATCTCATTACATTATCACATTTTGTACATATACATGTGTCTGTATCTTATATCTGTAGTTACAATCAGATCTCATTACTGTATCACATTGTGTACATATACATGTGTCTTGATCTTATATCTGTAGGTATAATCAGATCTCATTACTGTATCACATTGTGTACGTATACATGTGTCTTTATCTTATATCTATAGGTATAATCAGATCTCATTACTTTATCACGTTGTGTACATATACATGTGTCTTTATCTTATATCTGTAGGTATAATCAGATCTCATTACATTATCACATTTTGTACATATACATGTGTCTGTATCTTATATCTGTAGTTACAATCAGATCTCATTACTGTATCACATTGTGTACATATACATGTGTCTTTATCTTATATCGGTAGGTATAATCAGATCTCATTACTTTATCACGTTGTGTACATGTACATGTGTCTTTATCTTATATCTGTAGGTATAATCAGATCTCATTACTGTATCACAATGTGTACGTATACATGTGTCTTTATCTTATATCTATAGGTATAATCAGATCTCATTACTTTATCACGTTGTGTACATATACATGTGTCTTTATCTTATATCTGTAGGTATAATCAGATCTCATTACATTATCACATTTTGTACATATACATGTGTCTGTATCTTATATCTGTAGGTACAATCAGATCTCATTACTGTATCACATTGTGTACATATACATGTGTCTTTATCTTATATCTGTAGGTATAATCAGATCTCATTACATTATCACATTTTGTACATATACATGTGTCTGTATCTTATATCTGTAGTTACAATCAGATCTCATTACTGTATCACATTGTGTACATATACATGTGTCTTGATCTTATATCTGTAGGTATAATCAGATCTAATTACATTATCAAATTTTGTACATATACATGTGTCTGTATCTTATATCTGTAGGTACAATCAGATCTCATTACTGTATCACATTGTGTACATATACATGTGTCTTTATCTTATATCTATAGGTATAATCAGATCTCTTTACTTTATCACGTTGTGTACATATACATGTGTCTTTATCTTATATCTGTAGGTATAATCAGATCTCATTACTTTATCACGTTGTGTACATGTACATGTGTCTTTATCTTATATCTGTAGGTATAATCAGATCTCATTATAACATTGTGTACATATACATGTGTCTTTATCTTATATCTATAGGTATAATCAGATCTCATTACTTTATCACGTTGTGTACATATACATGTGTCTTTATCTTATATTTGTAGGTATAATATACATTTATCTTATATCTATAGGTATAATCAGATCTCTTTACTTTATCACGTTGTGTACATATACATGTGTCTTTATCTTATATCTGTAGGTATAATCAGATCTCATTACATTATCACATTGTGTACATATACATGTGTCTGTATCTTATATCTGTAGGTATAATCAGATCTCATTACTGTATCACACTGTATACATATACATGTATCTTTATCTTATATCTGTAGGTATAACCAGATCTCATTACATTATCACATTGTGTACATATACATGTGTCTTTATCTTATATCTGTATGTATAATTAGATCTCATCTCTTTATCACACTGTGTACATATACATGTGTCTTTATATTATATCTGTAGCTATAATCAGATCTCATTACTGTATCACATTGTGTACATAGACATGTGTCTTTATCTTATATTTATATGTATAATCAGATCTCATTACTGTATCACACTGTGTACATATACATGTGTCTTTATCTTATATCTGTAGGTATAATCAGATCTCATTACTGTATCAAACTGTGTACATATACATGTGTCTTTATCTTATATCTGTAGGTATAATCAGATCTCATTACTTTATCACATTGTGTACATATACATGTGTCTGTATCTTATATATGTAGGTATAATCAGATCTCATTACTGTATCAGATTCTGTACATATACATGTGTCTTTATCTTATATCTGTAGGTATAATCAGATCTCATTACTTTATCACATTGTGTACATATACATGTGTCTGTATCTTATATCTGTAGGTGTAATCAGATCTCATTACTGTATCACACGGTGTACATATACATGTCTTTAACTTATATGTGTATGTATAATCAGATCTCATTACTTTATTACATTGTGTACATATACATGTGTCTGTATCTTATATCTCTAGGTATAATTAGATCTCATTACTTTATCACATTGTGTACATATACATGTGTCTTTAGCTTATATCTGTACGTATAATCAGATCTCATTACTGTATCACATTGTGTACATATACATGTGTCTTTATCTTATATCTGTAGGTATAATCAGATCTCATAACATTATCACATTGTGTACATATACATGTATCTTTATCTTATATCTTTAGGTATAATCAGATCTCATTACATTATCACATTGTGTACATATACATGTGTCTGTATCTTATATCTGTAGGTATAATTAGATCTCATTACTGTATCACACTGTGTACATATACATGTATCTTTATCTTATATCTGTAGGAATTATCAGATCTCATTACATTATCACATTGTGTACATATACATGTGTGTTTATCTTATTTCTGTAGGTATAATCAGATCTCATTACTTTATCACATTGTATACATATACATGCTTCTTTATCTTATATTTGTCCATAAACCAATCACCAATACTTGGAGAGAACAATGAAAAATTAATATTTTATTACCTTATCTCTTCTATAACCCACTGGAAGTGTAATTTATTTTGCTTGCTTTGTTAACACAGCATGGCCTTGAGGTCAAAAACTTTCAGTATGAGTGGGGATACCACAGGCTAAATAAACGATTTAAAATGTCAATACAAGGGTAATGGAAATACTTGTAAACAATTTAATACACTCCAGCAGGTAAAGTGAATAATTGTGAACAAATTAAAGGGGAGACATTTTTGGAGTAAACTGTCCCTTTAAATGAGGGCTATAAATCTTTGTGTATCCATAATTCAGAAGTTGATCAAATATTGCCCTTGTTTTTGTAAAATAACTTTTTTTTTAACTTTGCCCTGTATTGTATTGTCAGTTTGTTTTACCAATTATCATAATCCCCCCCCCCCCCAAAGAAAAACCAAAGCTTCTGCCCTTAATACCCTAAACATTGTTACCTTCCAAAACAACACAAATCTATTATCTGCTTCATTAATCTCCGGATTTTGTAATCCAAATACAAATCTGCCGGTTTAACAACAATTTTGTGAGTTTAGGGATTACATCACAGCTTGAATGGCCAATGTGTTGATTGAGTCCATTATATAGTATGTATTAATGCTAACATAAGATGTGTTATTAACCTGTTGTACGCCAATCCATAGATATATGCATGTATGAGCTTTGGCCAAAAAGGGGCTATGTTTGTTTGTTGGGTTATGTTTTTTTGGCTAATTCTTTTAGTGTAATAGTTATTAATAATAATAATAATAATAATGAATTAATTTATGTAATTGAATTGATTTAACAGGTAGCATTTAGCTGTTGGAGGCATTGCATTTGAATGCCATCCAGTAAAGTGTGGGTATTTCAGTGTTTTACCCTTTTTAAAAACAAAGGTTACATTAGAAAACTTTTGAATCAGTCAGAATTAAAAAAATAATACAATTTCTGAGGTTAATAAAGTCCTTTTATCTGTGGTATTTGTTAAGTGAAAAGTTGCCCCATAAATATGTTGTTAAATATTGAGAATTTGACTTGTAATCATAAAAACAGGGCTTGCACAAATTAATGTGTAGGGCCATTTTTCATTTATCTGATAATAAAAAATAGTGCTTGTGATAAAGAATTAAAATGGATGGGAAATGGGTAATTGATAGCCATAAATATATTGATAATGATCAAACAAGAGATTGTGATTAACCCCTTAATGTCTTTTAGCAGTGGGTCACTTTCTAAGTTACTTATTTTAAATTTGTCTTGCAAGCAGAAAAAAGCGTCAACATAAAAAAATAGCAATATCAAAATATAGTGGTGGCAAATAAGTATAGCTCATTCACTGTCTATCTGAAATGTAGATATTTTCATATGCAGTTATATTACATACTGAGGAGATGGTATAGCATGGAACTCTAGCCCACTGCTAAATCCACTGCCATCTTATAGGTTGCAATCCTCCAGTAACAGTCAGCCAGATTACGAGTTTTGAGCACTATAGGGATATTAACGAAACCCACAAAAGCGGCGGTATTTAACCTCCCTATAGCGCTGCTATTACAAGTTTACAAAAAGCAGGCTTGCGTGGGCGATATTGTGGCGTTTAGCTCAATGCTTCACCCAAATACAAGCGCTGCTTTGACGTGCTCGTGCACGATTTCCCCATAGACATCAATGGGGGGAGCCGGCAAAAAAAAAGCCTAACACCTGCGATCAAGGAAACAAAAGCTCCGTAACGCAGACCCCTTGATGTCTATGGGGAAATAAAAAGTTATGCTTAAACCTAACACCCTAACATAAAAAACACTTTTAAACACCCCTAATCTGCTGCCCCTAACATCGCCGCCACCTACATAAAACTATTAACTCCTAATCTGCCACTCCCAATATCGCTGCCACCTAAATACACTTATTAACCCCTAATCTGCCGCCCTTAACATCGCCGCCACCTACATTACAGTTATTAACCCATAATATGCCGCCCCCAATGTCGCCCCCACTATACTAAAGTTATTAACCCCTAAACCTCTGGCCTCCAACATCACTAACACTAAATAAACCTATTAACCCCTAACCCTAACGTAACCCTAAGCATAACCCTAACCCTAACATAACCCTAACACCCACTAATTCAAATATAATTAAAATAAATCTACATAAAACGTACTATTATTACCTAAATAATACCTATTTAAAACTAAATACTTACCTATAAAATAAAACCTAAGCTAGCTACAATATAACTAATAGTTTTATTTTTATTTCACAGGTAAGTTTGTATTTATTTTTACTGGGTAGACTAGTTATTAAAAAGTTATTAACTATTTACTAACTACCTAGCTAAAATAAATACAAAGTTAACTGTAAAATAAAACCTAACCTGCCTTACAATAAAAACTAACATTACAATAAAATAAAATTAATTAAATTATTAAAATACAATTTTCTAAATTTAAAAAAAAATACAATCACCCAATCAGCCAATAGAATTAAGCTTGCACTCTATTGGCTGATTGGATCAGCCAATAGGATGAAAGCTCAATCCTATTGACTGATTGCAACAGTCAATAGGATTTTTTCCCCTTTAATTCCTATTGGCTGATAGAATTCTATCAGCCAATCGGAATGTGAGGGACGCCATCTTGGATGACGTACCTTAAAGGGAAACTTCATTCTATGTTGACCATCGGAAGAAGAGGATGCTCCACGCTGGATGTCTTGAAGATGGACCTGCTCCGCGCCAGATGGATGAAGACAGAAGATGCCGTCTGGATGAAGACTTCTGCCCGCTTGGATAAAGACTTCTGCTGGCTTCGATGAGGACTTTGGCCCGCTTGGATGAAGACTTCTGCCACCTGTATGAGGATGGATGTCCGGTCTTCGAAAACTGTAAGTGGATCGTCGGGGGTTAGTGTTAGGTTTTTTTTAAGGGTTTATTGGGTGGGTTTTATTTTTAGCTTAGGGTTTGGACAGTAAAAGAGCTAAATGCCCTTTTAAGGGCAATGCCCATCCAAATGCCCTTTTCAGGGCAATGGTTAGCTTAGGTTTATTTAGATAGGTTTTCATTTGGGGGGTTTGGTTGTGTGGGTGGTGGGTTTTACTGTTGGGGGGGTTGTTTGTATTTTTTTTTACAGGTAAAAGAGCTGATTTCTTTGGGGCAATGCCCCGCAAAAGGCCCTTTTAAGGGCCATTGGCAGTTTAGTGTAGGCTATGGTTTTTTTTTTTTTTGGGGGGGGGCTTTTTTATTTTGATAGGGCTATTAGATTAGGAGTAATTCGTTTTTATTTTTGATAATTTCATTTTTATTTTTTGTAATTTAGATAATTGCATTCGATTAATTTAATTTATTTCATTTTATTTTAATGTTAGGTTTTAGTGTGAGGCAGGTTAAGTTTTATTTTACAGGTAAATTCGTATTTATTTTAACTAGGTAGCTAGTAAATAGTTAATAACTATTTACTAACTAGTCTACCTAGTTAAAATAAATACAAACTTACTTGTGAAATAAAAATAAAACCTAAGATAGCTACAATATTATAACTATTAGTTATTTTGTAGCTAGCTTAGGTTTTATTTTACAGGTAAGTTTGTATTTAGTTTTAAATAGGAATTATTTAGGTAATAATTGTAAGTTTTATTTAGAATTTTAATTATATTTAAGTTAGGGGGTGTTAGTGTTAGGGTTATGCTTAGGGTTACGTTAGGGTTATGCTTAGGGTTAGGGTTACGTTAAGGTTAGGTTTAGGGGTTAATATATTTATGTAGTAATGTGGGAGGCCAGAGGTTTAGGGGTTAATAGGTTTATTATAGCGGTGGTGTGGGTGGACGGCAGATTAGGGATTAATAATTTTATTATAGTGGCGATGATGTCGGGAAGCGGCGGAATAGGGGTTAATAAATTTCTGAAGTGGCGGCGATGTCCGGAGCGGCAGATTAGGGGTTAATAATTTTATTTTAGTGTTTGCAATGCAAAAGGGCCTCGGTTTAGGGGTTAATAGGTAGTTTATGGGTGTTTAGTGTACTTTGTGACAGTTTAGTTGTGAGTTGTATGGTACAGATTTGTAGTGTAAAACTCATAACTGCTGACTTTAGATGGCGGTACAGATCTTATCATTTTAGACTGTACCTCTCACTTTTTGGCCTCACCGCAAAACTTGTAATACCGGCGCTATGGAAGTCCCATTGAAAAAGGACTTTTCTTAAAGTGCGGTACTGATGTTGGGTGACGGCCAAAAAGGTGTGCGGTACAGCTATACCTGCAAGACTTGTAATAGCGGCGTTAGGGGAAAAGCAGCATTATGGGCCATAACGATGCTTTTTCACTCATAACGCCAAACTCGTAATCTAGCTGTATGTTAGCTTATTTTCATGGTTGTTTGGTCCCAATGCCATCTAAAAGGAAGATGACCTGGTGAGCTAGTTCTGACAGGGTCTGGTTTATGCTGCTCAGAGCCAAAATCTCCTTTTATGTGGAGCTTATTGACTTTTTATATTTAAATATTGAAGCCGAATATTTGATATTTGATTTTAACATTTAAATAATGCAAAAACAAATGTTAAGATCCACAACATTGCATTAAAGTCTGTGAAAAACAACATCCAAACATTAATATATAAATATTTAAATTTTGCATTTGATATTAATAAAGGGAAAGTTACTATTTATCTGCAAAAAATGCGTATGAGCATGTTTGCTTGTATGTGTGCACTGTATGCGTGTGAGCATGTTTGCTTGTATGTGTGCACTGTATGTGTGTGAGCATGTTTGTTTGTATGTGTGCACTGTATGTGTGTGAGCATGTTTGCTTGTATGTGTGCACTGTATGTGTGTGAGCATGTTTGCTTGTATGTGTGCACTGTATGTGTGTGAGCATGTTTGTTTGTATGTGTGCACTGTATGTGTGTGAGCATGTTTGCTTGTATGTGCGCACTGTATGCGTGTGAGCATGTTTGCTTGTATGTGTGCACTGTATGTGTGTGAGCATGTTTGTTTGTATGTGTGCACTGTATGTGTGTGAGCATGTTTGCTTGTATGTGTGCACTGTATGTGTGTGAGCATGTTTGTTTGTATGTGTGCACTGTATGCGTGTGAGCATGTTTGTTTGTATGTGTGCACTGTATGTGTGTGAGCATGTTTGTTTGTATGTGTGCACTGTATGTGTGTGAGCATGTTTGCTTGTATGTGTGCACTGTATGTGTGTGAGCATGTTTGTTTGTATGTGTGCACTGTATGTGTGTGAGCATGTTTGCTTGTATGTGTGCACTATATGCGTGTGAGCATGTTTGTTTGTATGTGTGCACTGTATGTGTGTGAGCATGTTTGCTTGTATGTGTGCACTGTATGTGTGTGAGCATGTTTGCTTGTATGTGTGCACTGTATGCATGTGAGCATGTTTGTTTGTATGTGTGCACTGTATGTATGTGAGCATGTTTGTTTGTATGTGTGCACTGTATGTGTGTGGGCATGTTTGCTTGTATGTGTGCACTGTATGCGTGTGAGCATGTTTGCTTGTATGTCTGCACTGTATGTGTGTGAGCATGTTTGTTTGTATGTGTGCACTGTATGTGTGTGAGCATGTTTGTTTGTATGTGTGCACTGTATGTGTGTGGGCATGTTTGCTTGTATGTGTGCACTGTATGCGTGTGAGCATGTTTGCTTGTATGTCTGCACTGTATGCGTGTGAGCATGTTTGTTTGTATGTGTGCACTGTATGTGTGTGAGCATGTTTGTTTGTATGTGTGCACTGTATGTGTGTGAGCATGTTTGCTTGTATGTGTGCACTGTATGTGTGTGAGCATGTTTGTTTGTATGTGTGCACTGTATGTGTGTGAGCATGTTTGCTTGTATGTCTGCACTGTATGCGTGTGAGCATGTTTGCTTGTATGTCTGCACTGTATGTGTGTGAGCATGTTTGCTTGTATGTGTGCACTGTATGTGTGTGAGCATGTTTGCTTGTATGTCTGCACTGTATGTGTGTGAGCATGTTTGCTTGTATGTGTGCACTGTATGTGTTTGAGCATGTTTGCTTGTATGTGTGCACTGTATGTGTGTGAGCATGTTTGCTTGTATGTCTGCACTGTATGTGTGCACTGTATGCATATGAGCATGTTTGCTTGTATGTCTGCACTGTATGTGTGCACTGTATACGTGTGAGCATGTTTGCTTGTATGTCTGCACTGTATGTGTGCACTGTATGCGTGTGAGCATGTTTGCTTGTATGTGTGCACTGTATGTGTGTGAGCATGTTTGCTTGTATGTGTGCACTGTATGCGTGTGAGCATGTTTGCTTGTATGTGTGCACTGTATGCGTGTGAGCATGTTTGCTTGTATGTGTGCACTGTATGTGTGTGAGCATGTTTGCTTGTATGTGTGCACTGTATGTGTGTGAGCATGTTTGCTTGTATGTCTGCACTGTATGTGTGTGAGCATGTTTGCTTGTATGTGTGCACTGTATGTGTGTGAGCATGTTTGCTTGTGTGTGTGCACTGTATGCGTGTGAGCATGTTTGCTTGTATGTCTGCACTGTATGTGTGCACTGTATGCGTGTGAGCATGTTTGCTTGTATGTCTGCACTGTATGTGTGCACTGTATGCGTGTGAGCATGTTTGCTTGTATGTCTGCACTGTATGTGTGCACTATATGCGTGTGAGCATGTTTGCTTGTATGTCTGCACTGTATGTGTGTGAGCATGTTTGCTTGTATGTGTGCACTGTATGCGTGTGAGCATGTTTGCTTGTATGTGTGCACTGTATGCGTGTGAGCATGTTTGCTTGTATGTCAGCACTGTATGCGTATGAGCATGTTTGCTTGTATGTGTGCACTGTATGTGTGTGAGCATGTTTGTTTGTATGTGTGCACTGTATGTGTGTGAGCATGTTTGCTTGTATGTGTGCACTGTATGTGTGTGGGCATGTTTGCCTATATGAGACATATTTATGATTGTGCGAGCGGACATGATCTGATATAGCGGATCATGTCCCCTGCACATTTATAAATGCCGACAGCATACGCTCTTGGCATTTTTCATTGCACATAAGAATGTTATCTTGTCCCCATGCACGGTTTAGTGCTGTCATCTTGTTTTTGTGAGTGATATAAGTGTTTTATCTTGTCCTCATGCACGGTATAGTGCTGTTATCTTGTTGTTGTGAGTGATATGTGTGTTATCTTGTCCCCATACACGGTATAGTGCTGTTATCTTGTTGTTGTGAGTCATATAAGTGTGTTATCTTGTCCCCATGCACGGTATAGTGCTGTCATCTTGTTGTTGTTATGAGCGGTATAAGAATGTTATCTTGTCCCCATGCATGGTATAGTGCTGTTATCCTGTTGTTGTCATGAGCGATATAAGTGTGTTATCTTGTCCCCATGCACGGTATAGTGCTGTTATCTTGTTGTTGTCATGAGTGGTATAAGAATGTTATCCTGGCCCCATACACGGTATAGTGCTGTTATCTTGTTGTTGTCATGAGCGGTATAAGAATGTTATCTTGTCCCCATGCACGGTATAGAGCTGTTATCCTGTTGTTGTCATGAGCGATATAAGTGTGTTATCTTGTCCCCATGCACGGTATAGTGATGTCATCTTGTTGTTGTCATGAGCGATATAAGTGTGTTATCTTGTCCCCATGCACGGTATAGTGATGTCATCTTGTTGTTGTCATGAGCGATATAAGTGTGTTATCTTGTCCCCATGCACGGTATAGTGATGTCATCTTGTTGTTGTCATGAGTGATATAAGTGTGTTATCTTGTCCCCATGCACGGTATAGTGATGTCATCTTGTTGTTGTCATGAGCGGTATAAGAATGTTATCTTGTCCCCATGCACGGTATAGTGCTGTTATCTTGTTGTTGTCATGAGCGATATAAGAATGTTATCTTGTCCCCATGCACGGTATAGTGATGTCATCTTGTTGTTATGAGCGATATAAGAATGTTATCTTGTCCTCATGCACGATATAGTGATGTCATCTTGTTGTTGTCATGAGCAGTATAAGAGTGTTATCGTGACCCTATGCACGGTATAGTGATGTCATCTTGTTGTTTTCATGAGCAGTATAAGAGTGTTATCGTGACCCTATGCACGATATAGTGATGTCATTTTGTTGTTGTCATAAGTGGTATAAGAGTGTTATCGTGACCCTATGCATGGTATAGTGATGTCATCTTGTTGTTGTCATGAGTGGTATAAGAGTGTTATCGTGACCCTATGCATGGTATAGTGATGTCATCTTGTTGTTGTCATGAGTGGTATAAGAGTGTTATTGTGACCCTATGCATGGTATAGTTATGTCATCTTGTTGTTGTCATGAGTGGTATAAGAGTGTTATCGTGACCCTATGCATGATATAGTGATGTCATCTTGATGTTGTCATGAGCAGTATAAGAGTGTTATCGTGACCCTATGCACGGTATAGTGATGTCATCTTGTTGTTGTCATGAGTGGTATAAGAGTGTTATCATGACCCTATGCATGGTATAGTGATGTCATCTTGTTGTTGTCATGAGTGGTATAAGAGTGTTATCGTGACCCTATGCATGGTATAGTGATGTCATCTTGTTGTTGTCATGAGCAGTATAAGAGTGTTATCGTGACCCTATGCATGATATAGTGATGTCATCTTGATGTTGTCATGAGCAGTATAAGAGTGTTATCTTGACACTATGCAAGGTATAGGGTTATTATTTTTTTTATTCTCATGAACATTGTAAGAGAATTATCTTTTTGCACCATGCAAGGTATGGAGGTGTTCTGTTGTTGTTGTCTCCACTCAAGGAGTATTATCTCATTGTTCCCATGCAAGAAATAGGGGTGTTAGCTAGTTTTTCCCATACAAGTAGAAGGGGCAATAACTAATTGCCCCCAAGCAAGAAATAGGTGTATTTTTTTTTTTTCTGACAAAATTTCAACGTTAGTTACATTTTCCTTCCCACTGCATCATGTGACAGCCTTCAGCCAATCACAAAATACATTTATATATATTCTGTGAATCTTGCGCATGCTCAGTAAGTACTGATGCCTCAGAAAGTGTGCATATAAAAAGACTGTGCACATTCAGATAATGGATGTGAATTGGAAAGTTGTTTAAAATTGTGTTTTCTATCTGAAAGTTTAGTTTTGACTTTAGTTTTCCTTTAACTCTTGAAATAGTCGGCTTTCCATTCCCCTGAGTTTCTATAAAGGGATGGGTGTCACTGTGTTGTAATTGAATTATCCTAGATTTAAAAGCTTATTGTTCTTATCTCATATTCCTTTCTGAGGTCAATTAGTAACCGTTATAAATCAGCTTATAAAGTAACTATCTGACATGGTTTATAATTCATTTAACATTGCTATATTCAACGCTGCCATTGTTTGCAGACTTAATAACTGTTTAATATCTGTCCCTTATTGTCCTCAGCAGTAGAGATTAGTGAAACTAAGGAACTTTATAGAACTTAAATCTTTACGTTAACTTATTAAATCTTTAAACGACCAATACATTTTCGTAAAAATACATCTACATACAATTCTCAGGTTGATCTTTACTTATAATAATAAATAAATCATTTAATCTAGATTTTATTTACTCTTTAATATCCCTTTAAAGGACAAATATAAAACTTTGGAACAAGATGAAATCGATTTTTAAAAACAAAAGAGGGAACTGATAGTTTGAGCCAAATAATTCTACCTCATTTAATTCAAAATAAAAAATCTAAAAATGAGCCAACTAGTTCCTCAGGGTGTTTATGCATAAGCTAGTTTGTTTGTCTTTCATTGTAATTAACTTTTTAAAGTGTTTCTGGTAAGCTGGATAAATATGCAGTTGCAGACAATAATGTTGAAAGTATTTACATTCTAATTAATTTAAACAAGTTCACATTTTGGTCAAATGCGATTTCAAATGTTTTACATTTCATGAACAGATACAAATATTTCTACATACTGTGCATAGCTAAAATGTTAAACAGAGACATTTTAGTGTACGTGTTAGAGTAGACTGTTTTATTTTTCTTCTCATTTAGCGCCAGATTACAACTGGCACGCTAATGGATTTTTTCTCCCGCACACTAACAGCGCATAAAATAAAATTTTAACGTGGGCAGTATAGCGCGCGTATTAGAAGTTGAAAGTAAAAAGTCGAAACCCAATTCACACTAACTTCAGGACTTCAGATATTGCGACTGCGTTAACATCTCCCTAAAAATTACAATGGAGAGCGTTGTTAAAAAATATCTAACACATATCGCTCGCTTGCTAACCCGACATGCATTAGACCAACTGCACTAAGCCTGAAGGTAGCTATGTCTATTTTACATTCCAATGTTCTTCACATAAAAGAAACTGTTATATTTATTTTTAAATATATATTTCTACATATCTGATGATGTTTTGTTTTAAATATTTAAATATCTATCTATCCTATAATATAAAAGGCCAAGTGTGTTTGTCCGAAGCTGTCATGCGCAGTAGAGAGAGAGAGGGGAGAGGGGGGGGGAGAGGGGGGAGAGAGAGTGGGGAGAGAGAGGGGGGAGATAGAGGGGAGAGAGAGAGAGAGGGGTGAGAGTGAGAGGGGGAAAGAGAGAGAGGGGGAAGAGAGAGAGAGAGGGGGAGAGAGAGAGAGAGAGGGGGGGGGGGGGAGAGAGGGGAGAGAGAGGGGGGAAGATAGAGAGGGGGAGAGAGAGAGGGTAGGATATAGAGAGAGGGGGGAGAGAAAGAGAGAGAGAGAGAGAGAGAGAGAGAGAGAGAGGGGGAGAGAGGGGGGAGAGAGAGGGGAGAGAGGGGGGAGAGAGAGAGGGGGGAGAGAAAGAGGGGGAAAAGAGAGAGAGAGGGGAAAGAGAGAGAGAGGGGAGAGAGAGCAAAAGAGAGGGGAGAGAGAGCAAAAGAGAGGGGGGAGAGAGAGCAATAGAGAGGGGGAGAGAGAGAGCAAAAGAGAGGGATGGAGAGAGAGAGCAAAGGAGAGGGGAGAGAGAGAGAGAGAGAGAGAGAGAGAGAGAGAGCAAAAGAGAGGGGAGAGAGAGAGAGCAAAAGAGAGGGGGGAGAGAGAGAGCTCAAAAGAGAGGGGGGAGAGAGCGCAAAAGAGAGGGGGGAGAGAGAGCCCAAAAGAGAGGGGGGAGAGAGCGCAAAAGAGTGGGGGGAGAGAGAGAGCGCAAAAGAGAGGGGGGAGAGAGAGAGAGCTCAAAAGAGAGGGGGAGACAGCGCAAAAGAGAGGGGGAGAGAACGCAAAAGATAGGGGGGAAAGAGAGAGAGCAAAAGAGAGGGGGAGGGCGAGCGCAAGGGGTGGGACCGCTGTACTGCAAAAAATGGTCCGTGTGAACGGGCTTTAGGACTAGTATGAATATATACAGGTATATATATATATATATATATATGAATATATACAGGTAAATATATATCTATATGAATCTATACAGGTATATATATATATATATATATGAATATATACAGGTAAATAAATATCTATATGAATATATACAGGTAAATATATATCTATATGAATCTATACAGGTATATATATATATATATATATATATACACATATATATGAATATATACAGGTAAATAAATATCTATATGAATATATACAGGTATATATATATATATGAATATATACAGGTAAATATATATCTATATGAATATATACAGGTATATATATATATATGAATATATACAGGTAAATATATATATATATGAATATATGCAGGTATATATATATATATATATATATATATATATATATATATGTATATGTTTTCAGGGTAAAAAAGTGGCTTTAGATCATTCCACCAGGGAAATAGAAATACTAGCAGCCATTCTTTAATAATCTCGCCAGCCCAGAGACCTTTAGATTGGGCCCATCGGCTCACTAATACAAAAATGTACCAAATAAGAGTCTCATAATTCAACTTTTAGAGCTGCCCGTTATCTGAAGGGGCTATGTCTATATTTCAAGGTTTCTGTTGCATCAGCTTCAGTTTGCAAATCAGATCAAAGGGAAACTGATACAAATTGTGAGTGACAGCAGGAAGCAGACCTGTAGTTTCACAGATAAAAGACTACATAGAAGTTATCTAAATGTTAATGTTTATCAATGAGACACATACAGAAATCTCAAAACTGTAACTGTTTTATTTGGTTAGAATCGTTAAAGGTCAATTTTCCATAAATTATTTATAAATGATGTCATATTCAATGTCGTCAACATAATTTGTTTGTAGCGGAATTCGCAAGGGGCATGTTTTAATCTCACTATAAAATCCCTTTCAATATATATATATATATGTGTGAATATAAGTGATATTAATGGTTAATGATCAAATAACTGAATTTGCAACCATCTAGAAAACCACCTATTATTACTGTGAGGAGTAAAAAGGTACAGTGTTCTTAATTGGTTGATGTTTAATTAAGAAATCAAGCAGTGGGGTTCATTTTATTTATAAATCTGGGGGACATGACTCTAACAAAGGGACATTATAATGAAATAAATACAGGTTCTCAACGTTAGAGCATGTCATGTTATCACTATTCCTAGCAAACAAGTTAAACACATACAGTAGTTGAAGTACTGCTAGGGAGGTGCAGAGAACTGCTGGTCCATAGCAGAACTGCCACTGACCCAATAAGCATCTTTGACAACAAGACCTGGCTGTGCAGCTAGTGATTGGTTCACCAGCAGTTCTCTGCACCTCCCTAGCGGTACTGTAACTGTGTTTAACCCCTTTACGTGAGTTAAAGGGCCACTAAAGTCAAAATTAAACTTTCATGAATCAGATAGAGTAGCAGTTTTAAGAGACTTTCCAATTTACTTCTATTATCAAATTTTGCTCATTCTTTTTATATACACACTTTCTGAGGCACAAGCTCCTACTGAGCATGTGCACAAGCTCACAGAGTATACATATACTAGTCTGTGATTGGCTGATGGCTGTCACATGATACAGGGGGCCGGCAAATGGGGGGGGGGATTTGTCAGAAAAAAATCTACTGCTTATTTAAAAGTCAGAGTAAGTGCTATTGCATTGTATTTTTATTATGCACTTGTTAAGTATGTAATGCTACTGTATTTAGTGGTCCTTTAAACATATATAAAGGGCAAATAGTAATAAAATTGAATGTTCTTCAAATGAGAACATGTAATGTATTACCTATAAGCTCTTTAAAAGTGTAATGTATTTATATGTAGTTAAGAAACAAAGTGGACAAAGAATATGGGCCAGATTACAAGTGGTGCACTATTGCACCCATGGTAACTTGCACGCGTATTACAAGTTGAAAAACTGTGTTCGCTCGTTTGCAAGTGGAGACCATGAGGCCTATTTATAAAGCTCCATATGGAGCTTGAAGCCCGGTGTTTCTGGCGAACCTTCAGGCTCACTAGAAACACAAGTTATGATGCAGTGGTCTAAAGACCGCTGCTCCGTAACCTGTCCGCCTGCACTGAGGCTGCGAACAGACCGCCGAAAATCAACCCGATCCAATACAACTGAGTTGATTGACATCCCCTGCTAGCGGTTGATTGGCCTTGAATCTGCAGGGGGCGGTATTGCACCAGCAGTTCACAAGAACTGCTGGTGCAATGATAAATGCCGAGAGTGTACACTGTCAGCATTTATCGATGTGCAACGGACATGATCCGCTATATCAGGTCATGTCTGCTCACACGTTCTTAAATAGTCTCCTAGCGTAAAGAGTAAGAGTTACAAAAAAATGTGCACCAAACCAAATATAAATACATTAAAATAAAGTGTTACACTCATATATACACTATCTGATATTATTCATATAAATATAAAAAAAAAATAATTATAAGGTATATAGCAAGGTGTTTGAATGGAAAGGGCTAAATTGTATGTATATAGGGCTAGATTACAAGTGGAGCACTAATTTATTGGATGCCTGTAAACAGGCAAATTCACCCATTTACAGCATGAAATAAATAACCAGCCATTACAAGTGGCTATATATTGCTACTGCTCCAAAAATTTACCAGAGGTCAGACCTCTGGTTAATTTTAAAAAAGTCCCCCAATCGCCTCCCAAATTAAGTGTAGTGTTGGATTTAAAAATAAAAAAATAATAGCATTTTATTATTATTAAAATTAACTGCACAAAGCAGTTTTTATGGCTTAAAGTGTGTGGTGTTAAAAATAAAACGGCACTGAAAAGTCCCTTTACATTGCGGTGTATGGGAACTGTGGTATTCCTATAAATATATATGTATATTCTTATATACATATATATGTATGTGTTAATATGTGTATATATAAACAAGTTAACACATTCATATACATACATATTTCAATTTGCTTTCCATCACTGCACGACTTACCCCCTTCGCTGTGCTAGTGAGACAGAACATGATAACGAAGGCTCCCATTGATTCCTATGGAAGCGCGCTCTCTTGCGTACAATACTTCCATGCAATGCAAATGCTAGGTTGTGTTCACATTGCACCTAACTTGCGAAAGCGATCTTTTGCTTCAGCACCACTGTATTCAACAGGGTTTGTAGCATAGACTTATGTAAAAGCATGAACAGTGTGTAAGAAACATTAATTGAATAGCTCAGTAAATCACAGTGGGCATAAATAATTAGTATGAATTAATAGCTTGATGGTAAACCAGCCAATAGGAAAGAGACAATCACCACCAAAGCTTGATTGCTCAGCAGCCTGACCTATGACTGGATAGTACTGGAACCAATTAGATGAATGCTTGCCATTCAATTTGATGATGGCAAACCATGTACACAATTTTAAAATTGTTTGTTTCTCCAGATTGTATTTAATTGCACCCACTGTCAGTGCACAAAGCCCAAATCAGTAGGAAGCTTGCAGGGTTTAACCTATGTTAGAGGGGCAGTTCTTGCTTTTCCAGGTATCAATGATACAATAACAAATTTACAATTTGCTTTGCATAATGGGAGTACCGGTTAACTGTTCATTTTATATCTGTCTTAATAATTCACAAACAGGAGAGTCCATTACAGAGAGGAAGGTTTGCAGCATAATTAAAACAATATGAAGTTGTTTTTTTATACAGAACAACCTATTTACAAAACATTAAAAGCATATTTTGTCTTGCAAACAATAAAGGAGCACAATGACTCATTACTACATTAATCTATGAATTATTAAAGACACATTTTAATGCTCATCTTGAGTTTCATAATGATTGCATATATAGTACAACATGCAGTAAACCAGGGATGGCCAACTTAGGCCACATGCCAGAATCTGTACAAGTTTTGGCCCCAGAAAAGAAGCATAATTAAAATGTGCGCTTTGGAGACTTCTGGTGGGTGGGCAAATAAAGCGGCCCTCTGGAGAGCAAATAGTAGATAAAGGATACTCTGCAACTTCACCTAAAGGAAATATATTATTATCTGCATATTGAATAGCCATAAATTTAGACGTGGCCCTTAAAGGGGCAATAAATACCATGTTTACTGTCCCTTTGAGCGAAAATCTCAGGGTGTTTACTGTCCCTTTCAGCAAAGAATTCAGGGTGTTTACTGTCCCTTTTAGGGAATAATTTCAGGGTGTTTACTGTCCCTTTTATGGAAAATTTCAGGGTTTTTAATGTTCCTTTAAGGGAAATTTTCAGGGTGCTTACTGTTTTTTTTTTAAGGAAAAATGCATCAGCCCTCACCAGTCCATAAAAGGTTTAAAGGGACAGTCTACAATAAAATAGTTATTGTTTTAAAAGATAGATAATCCCTTTATTACCCATTCCCCAGTTTTGCATAACCAACACAGTTATATTAATACACTGTTTACCTCTGTGATTACCTTGTATCTAGGAACCTTCTCCCAGCCCCCTGATCACATGACTGGGACTGTTTATTATCTATTGTCTTAAATTTAGCATTGGTTTGTGCTAAATCTTAAATAACCCCCTGTGCCTGAACACAGTGTTATCTATATAGCCCATGTGTACTTTCTGTCTCTTTGTGTTGAAAAGAGATTTAAAAAGCATGTGATAAGAGCAAACATCCCAACCTGCAAAAACTCATTTCAGGGAGGTGGGTTCACCGCTACTGCGCCACCCCCCCCTCCCTCCCAGTTATATATTGGACACCTTGAAACCCTAAATAAGATAGACTTATCATTAAAGTAGCTTCCCACTAAAGTCACATTAAAAAAAGTAGCTTTATTGCACAACCACATTCAACAAACCTATTTTCCAGTGATTGTACGCTTGTTGAATGCATAAATATTTTAGAATACGATGTTTAATTACATGCAGTAAATAAGGAGGTAGTATTTGTGTTTTTATGTTATTAGAATAAGTGGGGGCTTTTTGGTTACTGATGCATGCTTTGAGGGTTCTATATTGTCCCAGCAACTAAAAGCATCCTTAAAGAAACACTTTTCCGGATTTGGGCCACATTGGACCATGGTACTTGGAGTTTCAGGGAGATTGCATTCCATTTGCTGGCATCAGGGAGCCGCTATTCCAATCAGGGAGACTCCCTGAACTTCAGGGAGAGTTGGGATGTCTGTAAGAGGCAGCCCTCAATGGTTTAGAAATTAGCATATGAGCCTACCTATGTTTAGTTTAAACTAAGAATACCAAGAGAAAAAAGCACATTTGATGATAAAAGTAAATTGGAAAGTTGATTAAAATTAAAAATCCTCTCTGAATAATGAAAGTTTAATTTATACTAGACTGTCCCTTTAAGTAACACAACTAAATTTTGCATTAAACACATATATTGGAAAGAGAATTATATTGTATGACATGCTCATGGTCTGTGCAATGCAATTTAGCTTAAATATTTTCCATATAAATCAACTATTTAGCACGGCTTTGTCTTTGAATGATTCCAAGCTGTGAATTTAAATTGCAGCATGTGTCATATTTGTTTGTAAAATCTTTATTTCAAATGCAGCACTATTAGTAAAATAAATATGACAACATTTTTGCCTGCTGAGTGAGCTGTTGGGATAAAAACTGTATTAAATGATGTCCCTGCCGAGTAGTTAACGAGATGAGTTTTGCCCTTTTCGTTTATGTCTATGAGCCTTTTGTCTATTAGTATTTATTAAATGACAACTGTATTTGGCAACTTATTGCAGAAAATTTCAGTCTGTGTAATGTGAATAAAACCTTTGGGAGACAGAAATTGCTAAGTCACATTGCATTTTCTTGCAAACACAATGCGGTATCATTTAGACATTAATTAATTATTCCTATTTAATATCCAGTGTGTGGCTTTACATAGGTGGTGTTTAGAAGACCTTGGGGGGGGCATAATAAATGTGCTTTGGAGTAGAGAAAAAATGGTGGTTGAAGAAATATTTCTTGAAAGTATAGAGGGTCAGCAACCTTCGGCTCCCAGATGTTTTGGAACTACATTTCCCACGATGCTGAGACACTCTTTAGGCTATCTGAGCATCATGGGAAATGTAGTTACAAAACATCTGGGAGCTGAAGGTTGCTGACCCCTGAAATTTTTAAAAAATTATATTAGTTGTTTAAATATTGAAAAAAAAAGGTTAAAGGTTAAAGGTTAAAGTCCATGGGGCCCAATTATCAAGCTCTGGATGGAGCATGAGGGCTTGTGTTCGTGGCGAGCATGTAGGCTCGCCAGAAACAACAGTAATGAGGCAGCGGTCTAAAGATCGCTGCTCCATAACCTGTCCCCCTGCTCTGAGCAGGCGGACAGACATCTCCGCAATTCAACCCGATTGAGTACGATCATAGAACTATAGACGGTAATAACAGGAACGCCCACCAATGAAACTGCGGAAAACCTAGGTCAGGTGATACCCAATGAAGTTTGAACATGATTTTTCATTTACACCAAGGCGCCTGCATCCACATGAGAATCTAATAATCTAATGACTCTAATCGTGGGTGCAGAGCTCTCAAGTGAAATGCAGTCTGCCCATCATCTCAAATTGGGTTCTTAGTACTTTTTTTCCCCTTTATTAGTCTATCAATGCCCCACAGGACTGGGACCAAAAATAGGCCTTGGCATTAAAAGGCGGAGCAGCCCACGTCTGTCAGCTATAAAACACCATCATCCTGCAGCAGCTCTGCTTAAAGGGACAGTCAACGCAATATTTGTTATTGTTTAAAAAGATAGATAATCCCTTTATTACCTATTCCCCAGTTTTGCACATAAAACATGGTTATATTAATACACTTTTTATCTCTGTGATTACCTTGTATCTAAGCATCTTCTGACGGCCCCCTGATCACATGACTTTGTCTATTGACTTGCATTTAAGCCAATTAGTGCTGTGTTGTTAGAATCCACGGGCGTCAGCACAATGTTATCTATATGGCTCACATGAACTAGCTTCCCCTGATGTGAAAAGCAAATACAAAAGCCTGTGATCAAGGGGCTGTTATTAGTGACTTAGAAACAGACAGAAGTTTAGAGGCTTAAAGGTTATAAAGTATATTAATATAACCATGTTTTTTTTTTTTGCAAAACTGGGAAATGGGTAGTAAAGGCATTAGCTATCTTTTTAAACAATAAAATTTTTTGGGTGGACTGTCCCTTTAATAGCCAGACAGAAAATATACTTACTGCTTTACAAAATAGACACACTCTAACAGCTCTCCTATTGTTACCCATATAAAGAGAGCATGGGGCTTCTATATAGCAGCTATGCCCACATAAGAGCCCCTCCCACTAAGGATCTGACCTATCTGTCCTATGGACAGCCCATGCCTCATGTGCCAGTTTACATCAAATGCAGAACTACTTAAACTATGCCCATCAATGTTTAAAAGTTGCACATTAAAGGTAAAAAAACTGCTTCCCAGGACATTATACATTTAACTCCATATTACTACCCAACTTCTTAAAAGGACATTAAACCCAAATTTTTTCTTTCGTTATTCAGATAGAGAATACAATTTTAAACAACATTCCAAGTTACTTCTATTATCTTATTTGCTTCATTATTTAGATATCCTTTGTTTAAGAAATAGCAATGCACATTGTGAGCCAATCACACGAGGTATCTTGGTGCAGCCACCAATCAGCTTCTGAGCCTATCTAGATATGATTTTCAGCAAAGGATATCAAGGGAATGAAGCAAATTAGATAATAGAAGTAAATTAGAAAGTTGTTTAAAATAGCATGTTCTATCTAAATCATGAAAGTAAAATTTGTGTTTAATGTCCCTTTAAGCCCATGTTATTTTTAATGTGCAAAAAAAGAGAGAGGAAAGTTGTAAATGATTTCTCATACAAACAAAACAAAATCCTGCTTCTGTGTGATGTGAAGTGTAGGAAACATATATGTTAGGATACAGCACAGTAGCCTGAATCACATTATTTCTTCACTCTGACATATTATTTGTAAAACATTGTTTTAGTTCAGTTGATCTACAAATGTGGTGACTGACTGCATATATTTTATCAAGGGACAGTATTTAATATGTTCCTGGAATTGACAGTAATTAGGATACCATAAAGGACGTATACTTGCAAATCCAAAAAAAGGAAGTCACATTTTTTTCTTGGGTCACTCTATGGACCACAATATCACTGTCCCCATTGTGTAAGAATAGACACTCTAAAGCACACATGAAGTATGATAAGTACAGGTGGCCCTCGATTTACAATGGTTCAATTTGCACCGTTTCAGAATAACAACCTTTTTTTCAGTCATGTGACTGCTATTGAAAAGCATTGAGAAGCAGTGCATTGATTAAAATAGCAAAATCCAATAAGTGGAAAACAGCACACCTGAATCTTTCTCTTATGGGGCACGGAGCAGCAGACTTGCTAGGTCCACAGCACAATCACAAACTTCAAAGAACTCCAGCCACCATATCAATTTAAAAGACCTTTATTTTCTTATCCTGGGTCCAAACATACAACGTTTCAAGCCAATGTGGCTCTTAGTCATGTACATCTTAATTATACAGGTTCATGCTTTTTATACCCTCACCTGTTAATTATTCATCAACTGTTCATTAACCCATTATGTGGAATACACATGTTGCAATACATGTTTTTCCACATAATGGGTTAATGAACAGTTGATGAATAATTAACAGGTGAGGGTATAAAAAGCATGAACCTGTATAATTAAGATGTACATGACTAAGAGCCACATTGATTAAAATAGCCAGTAGGTGGAGCTGTCCGCTTGTGTTGCAGCAAAGATATGCAAGCCAAGCAAGCTGAAATTAATCAGTTTAACCAGACCTGAGCTATCGAGCAGCTTGCAAAGTAACAAGATCTTCCTGTCTATAAATCAGTCCAGATTGGAATGCATAGAAAGAACTGTTTGCAGAAAAATGCAAGTAAATTCTGTGTTGTGTGATTATTTTATTAGGTTTATAATGCTGTTAAGCAAATGTTTTGTTCATTTAACTTAGTTTAATTATATATTCTGTGTTGTGTGATTATTTTATTAGGTTTATAATGCTGTTTAGCATTTAAAGTCTTCATTTCAAAGCTTTAAAAATAATGTACTAGGTGTTACTTATGCCAATTTTGAGAGGGGCCTGGAACCTAACTCCCTCACTTCCCATTGATTTACATTATAAACTGGGTTTCAATTTACAACGGTTTTGATTTACAACTATTCCTTCTGGAACCTAACCCTGGCGTAAACTGAGGGCTACCTGTATATATTTCCTTTACTTATGCTTGACGAATATACAGCCACAATGCTATATCAAGTGTTTGCTAAATCTTTTATAACAGATCTTCTTTATAGTAACACAAAGAGAGGTCATTCAATGATAGTAAATTGTATTTAATCTAAGGGACTATTGCTTAAATAAAATAATATTTTCTTTGTTACTGTAGTTTGCCCAACAGTTTATCATGAATTAAATGCCCTTGATATGTTAATGATTTAATGGCTACCATTGTTTGGAGTTTTTCCTAGGGTCATTTTGCTTCAGGGTATTGTAACACAAGAACATCGTATATAAAAAGAGTTTTATTGTATCCAGAAAATAATGAGTTAGTCAATGTCATAGCTCACACATCTTCTCTATAAAAATAGTCTGACAAACCACATATTGTATAACACGTTTACAAATGCCTGTATACACCTGCTTTATTTGCCAATACTTTTATTGTATTAAGGAAAAGCCTTTTCATTTATATTTTAATTAATTGAAAATAAGTAACTATTTTATAATAATAATATATTTCATTGGTAACTTTATAGAGATTTTGCCTTGGAAAATCAGTTGCATATCCTTCTCATTTGAATAATGATCTTATTCTGAGCTCAAAGAAGATCAATCAGAAAATAAAATCTGACCGTGAAAATGTATTTCTGGATTTATATTGTGATATCCAAACTATAAAATTAAATGCAAGGAAAGGCTGATCCAAATGCAGAAGGATTTACCATAAACAAATAATAATATAAAAAACATCTACACAAATGAAAATACATTTCAGATATACAGAGAATAATATAAAGAACGCTCTACTCAAATACAAATGGGATTTAGTATATATAAAAAAATAAGTCTCATCTACCTCAATACAAGTGGATTTAACAGATAGATGTGAATACAGAGGGATTTAATTATACAGCAAATAATACATATTTTTTAATAGGTTGCTGCAAATAAATAGATTTACTATATAGAAAAATAATAGAAAATATAATTAAATATTCTACTGCAGTTTCAGCTTTGGCTCATAAGTTTATCACATCCCACACAATCATTTGCCACTTGTAATCTGGCCCTCAAAGGACCAGTAAATACAGTGAATTTGCACTAACAACAAATGCATGATAACAATACAATAGCACTTTACCTGAACACCAAATGAGTAGCAGATTTTTTTTCTGACAAATTTCAAAGTTGTGTCTATTTCCACTCCTGTATCATGTGACAGCCATCAGCCAATCACAAATGCATTTACATATATTCTGTAATTTCTTGCATGAGCTGGTGACTCAAAAGTGTAATTATAAAAAGACTGTGCACGTTTTGTTAATGGAAGTTAATTGGAAAGTTGATTCAAATTGCTGCTCTTTCTGAATCATGAAAGTTTAATTTTGACTTAAGTTTTCCTTTAAATTGGATTTTTGCACAATTTTAAAGAAGCATTGGAAAGTCTACTGAAGTAAAAGGAAAATATGACAGGTAATTTATTAAATATATGATGACAACTGCTCACAATGTCTGAATGCTGCTAATTTTTAATTTCAGTTCATGATATGTGTACAATGAATCATTTTCAGTCATTTTATAATTAACAGTTATACAACTCTAAACATAACGTTTGATAGAATGATCTACTCAATGCAAACATTAGTAATACAATAATAATATGCAGATGTGTTTTAATGATATCAGTTGTAAACATAATAAAAAAAGGAGCGTTCTCTGCTGCAGTTGAATAGGGGCAACTATAACTTAGTCACATGAGTGTGACACCAATGAATTTGTGGATTATAGCAGTTTTTAAGTCTAATGTCTTCACTTTCACTTTTAACAGGAATTAGAAAGCCCAAAATCTCCAACAGTAAATGGACACTGAACCCAATTTTTTTTATTCGTGATTCAGATAGAGCATGCAATTTTAAGCAACTTTCTAATTTACTCCTATTATCAATTTTTCTTCGTTCTCTTGCTATCTTTATTTGAAATAGAACGCATCTAAGCTATTTGTTTGGTTCAGAACTCTGGAAAGCACTTGTTCATTGGTGGATGAATTTATCCACCAATCAGCAAGAACAACACAGGTTGTTCACCAAAAATGGGCCGGCATCTAAACTTACATTCTTGCATTTCAAATAAAGATACCAAGAGAATAAAGAAAATGTGATAATAGGAGTAAATTAGAAAGTTGCTTAAAATTTCATGCTCTATCTGAATCACAAAATAAAAAAATTGGGTTCAGTGTCCCTTTAAATTGCAGAAAAGGGGGATACAATAATAATGAAAGCATATTGCAAAGTTGTTTTTACTATATATAATTAAACATTTTATATTACAATCTCAAAGTGTTAATGTCCCTGTAAAGAACATTCTGATATTCATATTTGATTGATTTATAAATTTCATGGATAGTAAAGTCCAAATTAAATGTGCATGATTCAGATAGGTCATGTAATTTTAAACAACTTTCTAATTTACTTTTATCATCAAATGTGCTTTGTCTCTTGGTATTCTTAGTTGAAAGCTAAACCTAGGAAGGTTCATATGCTAATTTCTAAGCCCTTGAAGGCCTCCTCTAATCTGAATACATTTGTCAGTTTTTCACACCTAGAGGGTATTAGTTCATGTACTTCATATAAATAATATTGTGCTCACACATGTGGAGTTATTTAAGAGTCAGCACTAATTTCCTGGAATGTAAGTCTGTCAAAAGATCTGAGATTAGGGGGCAGTCTGCAGAGGCTTACATACAAGGTAATTACAGAATTAAAAGTTCATTAATATACCAGTGTTGGTTATGTAAAACTGGGGAATGGTAAATAAAGGGATTATCTATCTTTTTAAGCAATAAACATTTTTGGTGATTACTATCCCTTTAAATATGTGACTTCAATTTTTAACTTGTATATATATATGTTTTTAACATGTCATCTGACCATGCACAAGAACTTTAAAAGCATCATATAAACAGCGGCAAATGTCACTTTGTAGAAGCAATATGGGTTCTAATGTGGCCGAGGTATAACAGAATCCTTTATAAATATGTTAGAATTTGTTGTCATTGTTACATTGTCCCCAAGCAATATATTGTATAGGGAGCATTTTCAGGCCACAAACACGTTTTAAAACAATGAGATACAAAGTTATCCTGCTTTTCCCAGTTTATTTAAAGGGATATAACAAATAAAATGAAAATTATTTTGTGAATCAGACAGAGCTCCCATGATTTTCGTAGTAGAAGAGAAACATAGCAGGAAACAGTGCTGCCTTCTAGTGCTCATGCAAATGGATGACATTCTGGCAAATCTGTTGCCAAATAGTGCTACCGACACGTGCACGCTCCTGAGCTTCCATCCGGCTTTTAAACAAAAGATATCAAGAGAAAATTTGATAATAGAAGTGATTAGAAATAGACATGTGCATGGCAAAAAAATTCGGTTTGGTTCGGTTCGTATCGATTCGGATTTTTTCGAATTTCGGTTCGGAGCGATTCGAATTCAGAAAAATTTGTATCAATTGGGTTTGGATTTGTTTCGGATTCATTCGGATTCGAATAAATTCGGCTGGATTCGGTTCGATTCGGTTCGGAAATTCAGAATTTCGGTAAGTGTTAGGTGGGATGTGCTGTGTATTAGACAAGTATTATGTACTGTACATTAGGTGTAACCCATAGCAGAGTGATATAACCTAATATACTGTACAATACTAGTGTAATCCATGGCGATCCAAATCTACCGAATAAATCCGAAGTAATTCGGATTTATTTGGTAGATTCAGCACTATTTTAATTCGGAGATTCGGTTCGATCCGAATCTCCGAATTTTCCGAATTTCCGAATCGAACCGAATCGCACATGTCTAATTAGAAACTTGTTTAAAATGGGATGATTTGAATTATGAAAGAACCTTTTGGGTTTTAGGTCCCTTTAAGTGGCATTTTTCAAACATTTGCAATTATTCAAACAAATATTCTCTAATCCCTTTTTTTAAGAGTTATGTGTTTTAAACTAAATGATATTGAACAGAATTTGGTTGAAAGACCAAGTGATTTTGTTTGTTTGGGATCCATGTGTATAAACACATATAGTTAATTAATAACATTTTTT
The DNA here is from genome assembly GCF_027579735.1 of Bombina bombina. Classification (NCBI taxonomy): domain Eukaryota; kingdom Metazoa; phylum Chordata; class Amphibia; order Anura; family Bombinatoridae; genus Bombina; species Bombina bombina. The sequence goes on along the minus strand of NC_069505.1, from coordinate 248,753,767 downwards.
ACAGGAACAAACACAAAAACGGAAAGTTTTCCTTCCAAAACAATCTGCAATGAGAGTAGTTTGCTCACCCAGCGGTCTCAGTGCTCAGATTCAATGTGATGTCCTCTGAGAACACAGCTTCAGGGCTATGAAAAGAAAAGAACTACACAAAAATATTGTAATTCCCAAAAAATGAAATGGGAAACCCATTAGAAAAGAGGCTTGTGGCAAAAACTGCTAGATTAATATGAGACATTAAAGCTAAAGTACAAGAGACTGCATATCGGAAGTACAATAAGTCATGCACTGACACCAGTACCAGCCATGCACTGACACCAGTACCAGCCATGCACTGACACCAGTACCAGCCATGCACTGACACCAGTACCAGCCTAAACGTTTCTATAAACAAAACCTGTTGGTTGATGGACCTGCCTACACGAAGTGCTGGTAGCCTTTTTATAATAGGTCATAAATACATTTTGATTTTATATCTCTAATTAAAAATAACTTCTGTTTTACGATTTTGAATTGTGCCATAATAGCAAACAGAAAATAAAATATATATATCTAATAATTTAAATTATTATTTTTTTTTTCAATGTGAAGAACATAGGAATATAAAATATATAATAATTATATATATTAGCCGCTTCGGGTTTCACAATGTAGGTCTAACGTTGTGTCGGGTTAGTGCCCATGAAAGATTACTAATCTTAAGGCGCCTTACGATTAAAAAAATATTATTAATACTTATAAAAACAATTATAGATACTGTAAAAATGCTAAATAATCCAAAGTATATATATTATTACAGTATCTAAAATATATATTTATTTAATATTTAATATTTCAATAACGCTTCTTAAGGTAACTAAGCTCTTTTATTTGCACCTATAGGCGCACTAGTAGAAGCAGTAGCAGAACGATGCTCATAAAAATATTAACTGTATTAATGGTTTAGAGACAGATACAATTGACATGTGTGCTAGGATGTTATGTTGGTGGACCCTGACTTGTGGTCCTTGTCTCTCTCTCTCTTTACACATTTAACTCTAAAGTCAGATATATTTAATTTGTCTTCAAGCTGGTTACAAGTCAGTTATTTGAAGATTTTTTTCTCTATTGCAATTTAACAAACTGAGACTAACTTGGGTCACAGTCATTGTATAAAAAACCCTGAATTCTTTTTTAAATCCCTAAATCTTACTATTCAGTACGGGGTGTAACTACACCTCACTGGGCCCCTGTACAAAGGCTATGATGGGCCTCTCCCTTTCAAGAGCACCATTTCAGGCTGTTTGCAATCAGCAGAAGCTGAGGTTGCACCACATGTGAACAAGAGTAGCTTCTTCTCTGTGGGTCATCCTCCTTCTCTGTTACTGTGAGTCATCCTTCCCCCATTGGTTAGTCCACATTATTTATTTATTTATAAAATATTTTACCAGGAAGGATACATTGAGATTTCTCTCGTTTTCAAGTATGTCCTGGGTCCACAAAACATTGCATTGATACAATAGGGTACAATAAAATACAAAAACAATAATAATACACAATATATCTTCTCTGTATCGTTCCAATTTTAGTATATGTGCTGCCAATTTTAGTATATGTGCTGCCAATTTTAGTATATGTGCTGCCAATTTTAGTATATGTGCTGCCAATTTTAGTATATGTGCTGCCAATATATCTTTCGTAATATCTAATAGATCTTAGTTGTTGGAAATAGCAATCTATCGATATTTGCCATACTTACAGAGGCCACACGTGGAATAGATAAGAGGGTATAGACTCTCAAGAATGCTTACAGATCAGACAGTTGTGTTTATATTAAGATTTGAGTCATCATATGGACAGGATGTACAACTGATATCTCTATAGTTAAACTATGTAAACACATATGTGGTTCTTCTGGTTAGATAGAAGCCTTGAAGGTTATTGGGTGCACCTTTTTTAGTTATGGAACTTGTCTGCCTTTTTATCAGTCTCGCATTGACCCTCTTAGATTAGATATTTGCGTTCTACCAAGAGCTGAGTTATTAATATGGATAGAATGTGTGACTGATGGCTTGGCAGTTAAAACAAGTAAATATATAAGAAGTTATCTCGTATTTTGCTTTCTTTTGTTTCTCTTAAATAAGAAATATCAGTGAATGTAACTGGCTGTATTACGTTAATTATTGGAAAATGCCTTTATTTTGATTATGTGAATTACAGGAGCTGCGTCTCCTAAACAATTGTAACGTAATTTGTGTTCTCTTTGAAATAAAAATCTTTAAAAAAAATAATAAAATAAAAAAAAATAATACACAATATATGCAAAAATTTAACATAGAACAGGTAGGAAATATATAATCAACCATGACAGGTGCATTCTGTATTGAGATATGTAGAGAGGGATCTCTTAAAGGATATCAGGCTTGGGGAAGGTTTGAAAGTGAGCTGGAGGTCGTTCCATAATTGTGGTGCTCTGTAGGAAAAGGAGGATCGAGCGGCTTTCTTTTTGTATTGAGGCAAGCTAAATAATGTGCTGGTACTGGATCAGAGGTTATAGGAGGTGGGAATAGCCGGGGAGAGCATTCTGCTCAGGTAGGGTGGGAGCTTCCCAGAAAGGCACTTAAACACAAGGCAGGAAAGATGGAGGGTGCGTCTGGATTCCAGCGACAGCCAGTTTAGTTCGTTTAGCATGTCACAATGGTGGGTCTTGTAGTTACATTGTAGCACAAAGCGGCAGAACGAGCTATACAATGTATTAAGTTTATTATGGTGAGTTTGCGGTGCAGGTGCATATACTACGTCCTAGTAATCCATGATAGGCATCAGCATTTGCTGTACAATCTTTTCCTTTACTGTAGGGATGAGGCAGGATTTTTTTCTGTACAGGGCACCTAGATTTGGATAAAGTTTAGATGCAAGTTTTTCTATGTGGAGGCCAAACAATAGATTGGGGTCAAACAACATACCTAAGTATTTGAACGAGTGGACTGCGGTCAGCGCAGGGATAGGCAAGGTGTCCGTACACGGACAAAGGTGTCCATGATTAGCCCTTGCAGTGTCCGCCACATCCTTAGTATATCGTTTCTTTCTGATTAAATAATAGGAATAAAAACAAATATGTAGTGTGATAAAGTTAGTGACTTGCCAAGAGACTGCTAGTGATATTGGGTGATAAGTTATGGAATAAATAAAGCCTGAATAAAATACTGGATGTGTATCTACATCTGTATAATAACACCCAGCTCTATACAAAGACACAGTAATGAAACTGGTACATGGGTATAGCCAGAGGAGGGCTGGTTATAGGGTCAGTGGTATCTGCATCCATATAATAAAACCAGCGCTATATAATGACACAGTAGTGACACTGGCACATGTGTATAGCCAGAGGAGGGCTGATTATAGGGTCAGTGGTATCTGCATCAGTATAATAACACCCAGCACTATATAATGACACAGTAGTGACACTGGCACAAGGGTATAGCCAGAGGAGGGCTGGTTATAGGGTCAGTGGTATCTGCTTCCGTATAATAACACCCAGCGCTATATAATGACACAGTAGTGACACTGGCACATGGGTATAGCCAGAGGAGGGCTGGTTATAGGGTCAGTGGTATCTGTATCAGTATAATAACACCCAGTGCTATATAATGACACATTAGTGACACTAGCAAATGGGTATAGCCAGAGGAGGGCTGATTATAGAATAAGTGGTATCTGCATCAGTAGAATAACACCCAGCACTATATAATGACACAGTAGTGACACTGGCACATGGGTATAGCCAGAGGAGGGCTGGTTATAGGATCAGTGGTATCTGCATCAGTATAACACTCAGCACTATATAATGATACAGTAGTGACACTGGCACATGGGTATAGCCAGAGGAGGGCTGGTTATAGAATCAGTGGTATCTACATCAGTATAATAACATCCAGCGCTATATAATGACACAGTAGTGACACTGGCTCATAGGTATAGCCATAGGAGGGCTGGTTATAGGATCAGTGGTATCTGCATCAGTATAATATCACCAGGCACTATACAAAGACACAGAAGTGACACTGGCTCATGGTATAGCCAGAGGAGGGCTGGTTATAGGATCAGTGGTATCTGTATCAGTATAATAACACCAAGCACTATACAAAGACACAGAAGTGACACTGGCACATGGGTATAGCCAGAGGAGGGCTGGTTATAGGATCAGTGGTATCTGCATCAGTATAATAACACCCAGCACCATATAATGACACAGTAGTGACACTGGCTCATGGGTATAGCCAGAGGAGGGCTGGTTATAGGATCAGTGGTATCTGCATCAGTATAATAACACCAAGCATTATACAAAGACACAGAAGTGACACTGGCACATGGGTATAGCCAGAGGAGGACTGGTTATAGGATCAGTGGTATCTGTATCAGTATAACACCAAGCACTATACAAAGACACAGAAGTGACACTGGCACATGGTATAGCCAGAGGAGGGCTGGTTATAGGATCAGTGGTATCTGCATCAGTATAATAACACCCAGCACCATATAATGACACAGTAGTGTCACTGGCTCAAGGGTATAGCCAGAGGAGGGCTGGTTATAGGATCAGTGGTATCTGCATCAGTATAATAACACCAAGCACTATACAAAGACACAGAAGTGACACTGGCTCATGGGTATAGCCAGAGGAGGGGTGGCTATAGGATCAGTGGTATCTGCATCAGTATAATAACACCCAGCACTATATAATGACGCAGTGGTGACACTGGCTCATGGGTATAGCCAGAAGAGGGCTCGTTATAGGATCAGTGGTATCTGCATCAGTATAATAACACCCAGCGCTATATAATGACACAGTAGTGACACTGGCTCATGGGTATAGTCAGACAAGGGATGGTTATAGGATCAGTGGTATCTGCATCAGTATAATAACACCAAGCACTATACAGAGACACAGAAGTGACACTGGCACATCGGTATAGCCTGAGGAGGGCTGGTTATAGGATCAGTGGTATCTGCATTAGTATAATAACACCCAGCACTATATAATAACACAGTAGTGAAACTGGCTCATGGGTATAGCCAGAGGAGGGCTGGTTATAGGATCAGTGGTATCTGCATCAGTATAATAACACCCAGCGCTATATAATGACACAGTATTGACACTTGCTCATGGGTATAGCCAGACAAGGGCTGGTTATAGTATCAGTGGTATCTGAATCAGTATAATAACACCAAGCACTATACAAAGACACAGAAGTGACACTGGCTCATGGGTATAGCCAGAGGAGGGCTGGTTATAGGATCAGTGGTATCTGCATTAGTAAAATAACACCCAGCGCTATATAATGACACAGTAGTGACACTGGCTCATGGGTATAGCCAGAGGAGGGCTGGTTATAGGGTCAGTGGTATCTGCATCAGTATAATAACACCCAGCACTATATAATGACACAGAAGTGACACTGGCACATGGGTATAGCCAGAGGAGGGCTGGTTATAGGATCAGTGGTATCTGCATCAGTATAATAACACCCAGCAGTATATAATGACACAGTAGTGACACTGGCACATGGGTATAGCCAGAGGAGGGCTGGTTATAGGATCAGTGGTATCTGCATCAGTATAATAACACCCAGCAGTATATAATGACACAGTAGTGACACTGGCTCATGGGTATAGCCAGAGGAGGGCTGGTTATAGGATCAGTGGTATCTGCATCAGTATAATAACACCAAGCACTATAAAATAATGTTTTTAATTTCAAATGTACCTTGGTGTCCTTCACTAAGGTCTGTACTTTGGAAAATGTCTGCCACAGCCTTTGTCTGCGCCTATCCCTGGGTCAGCGTGCAATTGGATTTTGTTTTGATGAGTAGATGATATACACATCCTGTACAAATATTATATGGCAAGATTTTATAAACAGCAACAATACGGTGGCCATCTTGGAAATACTGCCACCATATTTGTAAAGACAAATCCAAAGACTTTCCTTCAACTGTGAGCCCTGCTTTGCAGAGGGCAATCATGCTGCAAGTGGAGCCTGGTATTCATAAATCCTCCCTAATGTGACACCTCTACTGATTGCTGGGCCAGATGGGTCCCCTAGTGATGTGGGCCCATTCTCAATATTGAAATCCGACCCCCCTGTAATTATAACCTGTTCCCAGCAATGGTGATATATCACACCAGTTGGTGCTATAAAAAGTAGCAAGAAGTAAAGTATCACAAGGCACTTAGCAAACAACAGTAAGTTCTACAGCATTGCTGTAGTATTACTGCTGTGTTGACATAATAAATTGTGAATTTAAAGGGACATGAAAGCTGGAAAAGAAAATTGCTGTAATGAATTAAGCATTTCCATATTGAAACAATGCTTGCCTATAAATACATGTTTAAACCTTTAGGGCCAGATTACGAGTGGAGCGCTAACAGTTATGCATCAACGAACAGGGGTTATCGCGAGTGTTTGTGTGCGTTGTTTTTTTGCTTGTATTACAAGTTGAGTGCATTTGAGGTTATGTGCGTTGGGTTACCACGTCTTCAGAGCTCTGTTTCACTGTTTTGTGAAACAAAAAAGTCTCACAAAACACATAAAAAATAAATTACAAAGTATAGTTACACTCATAATAACACTGTCTAATAAAAATTATTTAAAAAAAAAAATAACAAAAAAGTTATAAGGGCTCAAAGATATGAAGTCTCAGGTGAAAAAAGAAGGGAAAAAAAACTTTAACATAGAGATACAGTACATACATAAATATGTCTAAAGATGTATGTGTGTGTGTGTGTGTGTATATATATATATATATATATATATATATGTACATATGTAATTATGTATTTACATGTGAATATATGTATTTACAGACATATATACACATGTAAACACATACGTACATATCTACCCATATATAGACATATATAGAAGTGTATTGGAAGCCCTATGCAGTTTAGTAGATGAAAAGATGTAAAATCATATTAATGCAATATTCATATTTAATAAAGTGTTATACTGTGTTTTTACTGTAAATATGTCACATTCCAATGTTCTACACATAGCAGAATATGTTATAATTATTTATAAATTGATATTCCTATATATATCTGTATACATTTATACCTATATATAATCATCTATATATATTGGTATATATATATATATATTGTACCAAAAAATTTGATATATGTCAAAATATGTATTTATGAATAAATAGAACATATTCTTCTATGTGAAGAACATTGGAATGTAAAATATTCACATTTTTATGTATGGTATATGCGATCAGGTTTGCGATCAGGTTATTGCGTTGGTGATATTCTAAGTTCAGCTTTTTATGCGCATTGGGTTATCTTTCAACTTTTAATATGAGCAACACGCGCAAAAAGCTTACTTCTAGCACAGTTAACATTCGAGCAGGAGCGTAAAGTAGCAATCCACTTGTAAACTGGCTCATAATAAGTTAAAGTTTAATTCATCAGTTTTTGACAAGTTTAATATTAAAGCTTGCAATGTACCTTTTAAAACGATATGTTCTCACGCCGTAACTCAGCCTTGGTATGAAAACATTAGTGTTTAAAAATGACGAATATCGTGACCAAACCATCCTCCACTGGGTAAAGACTTAAAAGAGACATAGGCCCCTATTTATCAAAGGTCTTGCGGACCTGATCCGACAGTGCGGATCAGGTCCGCAAGACCTCGCTAAATGCGGAGAACAATACGTTCTCGGCATTTAACATTGCATTGTACTCGATCGGGTTGATTTCCGGTGATTCCTGTCCTCCTGCTCAGAGCAGGCGGACAGGGTTATGGAGCAGCAGTCTTTAGACCGCTGCTTCATAACTTGTGTTTCTGGCGAGTCTTCAGACTCGCCAGAAACACGGCCCTTCAAGCTCCGTTCGGAGCTTGATTAATATGGTCCTTGGTAACTAATATAGTCTAAATGCTAACATATTCTATGTTTACCTTTTTAATGCTGGAAAATTGACAGGCTTGAATTGTAACTGGAGCCAAGTTTGTATGTTATTCTGTTTTACAATAAAGCTCTTTTGAAAAAAAAAAAAAAAAAAAAAACAGGGGCACTTTCATTCATGAAAAAAAAAAAAAAATGACGAATATCATTAAAAATGTTTTTATTGGTCCCCCACTGGTGTCCCAATAGACTCGCTATATGCACACAATATAAAATACGCATGCGTGTCTCGAGTGATTCATTGTTTTAATGGATCACAGTAGAGATCCTAGTTTTAGGCAGCTTGCGCAATAAGAGAGGATTGGCTGGAACGTGCAAGGATGAACACGTAAGAGCAGGTGGGACCGCTCTTACGTGTGAACATGAAAAAGCAGGAAATTAGCGGGCTGGCGGAGGATGGCAAAAAACAGTATGTAATAAAACATACAATTATTTAAAAAGTAACAAGTATTTGGGGAAATAAAATTTAGCGACTGCATTAGTGTGCAGATGATTAATGTATGGAATAAATGTGTAGGTAGAAAATTAATTTTCACTTTAAAATTGTATATCCAACCACACAGTATTTTTAGCATTCAGGCCACTGAAGATAATTAAGAGTAAATATAGAAACAACGGTGCACTTTCATTCAAACACTGTACCTGCTCAGAAAGGCAGTGGTTGCTTGCATTAGCTAAGCACTGTTGTACATCCAACAAGTGACTTGCAGCAGGTGCGGTGCGTGCTCAGCATATGTACATATATCCCTTAGAGAATAATAGCTTTTACTTGAAGTATTTTTGCTCATGCAAGTATATTACAAAAATAATTCCGTTTAAAATCCAAGAGCTCACTACATTTCAGTTATGGCTATTACATCTTTTTAATCTAATTGATTCTGTTGAAAAGTGGAACTTTACTAGAGATTTGAAAATGCATTAAAATCTGGGAAAACATTTTAGTATGTTACAAAATTGCAAATTTTGGTAAAACTAGAGTTATTTTCTTATTTTCAAAAGTCTAAAAACAGAATCTTACTCTATTTAATGCTATAAAAAAAACAAAAAACAAGGAAACATCTAATTTTATGTGAAATTCACTTTTAAAATATTTTTTTAGAGACTACCGGAGTAAAGCTATAAAACAATTAGCTAATCCCAGTGCCTTAGGGATGGACACAGGAACAGGCCAAGGATAAAATAAAGCTAAACAATTCATTATTGTCTGAGGTCTAAAAGCCAACAGGGAAAATATAGATAAGCAGGATTGATTACTGTGATTCTACAAAGCACCTAGGAAAATGAGAATGCTGAATAAGAACTGTACGGATGGAGAAAACCTTATGGATATATAAAAATAAAGGATAGAAACTACAAATTGCAAATTTTAGAAAGCAGATTTCAGATCCTCAGTTACGTATCAATATGACTGTGCCAGGTCTACCCATCTGTTTATTGGTCTAAGGGGTTGTCAAATATATAAATAAGCAAAAAGTTTAGGAGCCAACATTTTTTTTTTTTTTAGCAGTGCCAAGTAATGATTTTATGGAGGTTATTGGGAGTGTAAAATCACCCACACTCATTCAGGAGGCCCCTTCCAGCAATTGTCCCTTTCTTCTTGTCACACCATAAACCTCCTTGTCATGACTCCTGGCATAACTCCACACACAGCATGTACAACTGTTCAAATGCAACACACAGCATGCACAGCTGCTCCCATTGAATACACAAAATGCACAGCTGCTCCCATTGAATACACAAAATGCACAGCTCCTGCCATAGAACAAACAACATACACAGCTCCTGCCACAGAACAAACAGCATGCACAGCTCCTCTCATAGAATACACAACATCCACACCTCCTCTCATGGAACCTACAGCATGCACAGCTTCTCTCATGGAACCTACAGCATGCACAGCTCCTCTCATAGAACCTAGAGCATGCACACCTCCTCTCATGGAACCTACAGCATGCACAGCTCCTCTCATGGAACCTACAACATGCACAGCTCCTCCCATAGAATACACAACATGCACACCTCCTCTCATGGAACCTACAGCATGCACAGTTCCTCTCATGGAACCTACAACATGCACAGCTCCTTCCATAGAATATACAACATGCACAGCTCATCTCATGGAACCTACAGCATGCACAGCTTCTCCCATAGAATACACAACATGCACACCTCCTCTCAGCATGCATAGCTCCTCCCATAGAATACACAACATGCACACCTCCTCTCATGGAATCTACTGCATGCACAGCTCCTCCCATAGAATACACAACATGCACAGCTCCTCTCATGGAACCTACAGCATGCACAGCTCCTCCCATAGAAAACACAACATGCACAGCTCCTGCCATATAACAAACAGCATGCACAGCTCCTGCCACAGAACAAACAACATGCACAGTTCCTCCCATAGAACACACAGCATGCACAGCTCCTGCCATAGAACACACAGCATGCAAAGCTCCACCCATAGAACACACAACATGCACACCTCCTGCCACAGAACACACAGCATGCACAGTTCCTCTCATAGAATACACTGCATGCCCAGCTCCTGCCACAGAACAAACAGCATGCACAGCTCCTCTCATGGAACCTACAGCATTCACAGCTCCTCTCATGGAACCTACAGTATGCACAGCTCCTCCCACTGAACCTACAGCATGCACAGCTCCTCTCATGGAACCTACAGCATGTACAGCTCCTCTCATGGAACACAAAGCATGCACAGCTCCTCTCATAGAATACACAGCATGCACATTTCCTCTCATGCAACCTACAGCATGTACAGCTCCTCTCATGGAACCTACAGCATGCACAGCTTCTCTCATGGAACCTACAGCATGCACAGCTACTCTCATGGAACACACAGCATGCACAGCTCTTCTCATGAAACATAGAGCATGCACAGCTACTCGCATGGAACCAACAGCATGAACAGCTCCTCCCATGGAACATACAGCATGCACAGCTCCTCTCATGGAACATACAGCATGCACAGCTCCTCTCATGGAACCTACAGCATGAACAGTTACTCTCATGGAACACACAGCATGCACAGCTCCTCTCATGGAACCAACAGCATGCACAGCTCCTGCCATAGAACACACAGCATGCAAAGCTCCACCCATAGAACACACAGCATGCACAGCTCCACCCTTATAACACACAACATGCACAGCTCCTGCCACAGAACACACAGCATGCACAGTTCCTCTCATAGAATACACTGCATGCCCAGCTCCTGCCACAGAACAAACAGCATGCACAGCTCCTCTCATGGAACCTACAGCATTCACAGCTCCTCTCATGGAACCTACAGTATGCACAGCTCCTCCCACTGAACCTACAGCATGCACAGCTCCTCCCACGGAACCTACAGCATGCACAGCTCCTCTCATGGAACCTACAGCATGTACAGCTCCTCTCATGGAACACACAGCATGCACAGCTCCTCTCATAGAATACACAGCATGCACATTTCCTCTCATGCAACCTACAGCATGCACAGCTCCTCTCATGGAACCTACAGCATGCACAGCTTCTCTCATGGAACCTACAGCATGCACAGCTACTCTCATGGAACACACAGCATGCACAGCTCTTCTCATGAAACATAGAGCATGCACAGCTACTCGCATGGAACCAACAGCATGAACAGCTCCTCCCATGGAACATACAGCATGCACAGCTCCTCTCATGGAACATACAGCATGCGCAGCTCCTCTCATGGAACCTACAGCATGAACAGTTACTCTCATGGAACACACAGCATGCACAGCTCCTCTCATGGAACCAACAGCATGCACAGCTCCTGCCATAGAACACACAGCATGCAAAGCTCCACCCATAGAACACACAGCATGCACAGCTCCACCCATAGAACACACAACATGCACAGCTCCTGCCACAGAACACACAGCATGCACAGCTCCTATCATGGAACCAACAGCATGCACAGCTCCTGCCATAGAACACACAGCATGCAAAGCTCCACCCATAGAACACACAGCATGCACAGCTCCACCCATAGAACACACAACATGCCCAGATCCTGCCACAGAACAAACAGCATGCACAGCTCCTCTCATGGAACCTACAGCATTCACAGCTCCTCTCATGGAACCTACAGCATGCACAGCTCCTCCCACTGAACCTACAGCATGCACAGCTCCTCTCATGGAACCTACAGCATGTACAGCTCCTCTCATGGAACACACAGCATGCACAGCTCCTCTCATAGAATACACAGCATGCACATCTCCTCTCATGCAACCTACAGCATGCACAGCTCCTCTCATGGAACCTACAGCATTCACAGCTTCTCTCATGGAACCTACAGCACTCACAGCTACTCTCATGGAACACACAGCATGCACAGCTCCTCTCATGAAACATACAGCATGCACAGCTACTCTCATGGAACCAACAGCATAAACAACTCCTCCCATGGAACATACAGCATGCACAGCTCCTCTCATGGAACATACAGCATGCACAGCTCCTCTCATGGAACCTACAGCATGCACAGCTACTCTCATGGAACACACAGCATGCACAGCTCCTCTCATGGAACCAACAGCATGCACAGCTACTCCCATGGAACATAAAGCATGCACAGCTCCTCTCATGGAACCAACAGCATGCAAAGCTCCTCCCACGGAACCTACAGCATGCACTGCTCTGCTCATGGAACATACAGCATGCACAGCTCCTCTCATGGAACCTACAGCATGCACAGCTACTCCCATGGAACATACAGCATCCACAGCTCCTCTCATGGAACCAACAGCATGCACAGCTCCTCCCACGGAACCTACAGCATGCACTGCTCTGCTCATGGAACATACAGCATGCACGGCTTCTCTCATGGAACCTACAGCATGCACAGCTCCTCCCATGGAACATACAGCATGCACAGCTCCTCTCATGGAACCTACAGCATGCACAGCTCCTCTCATGGAACCTACAGCATGCACAGCTCCTCCCATGGAACATACAGCATGCACAGCTCCTCTCATGGAACCTACAGCAAGCACAGCTCCTCTCATGGAACCTACAGCATGCACAGCTCCTCCCATGGAATATACAGCATGCACAGCTCCTCTCATGGAACCTACAGCATGCACAGCTCCTCTCATGTAACCTAGAGCATGCACAGCTCCTCCCATGAAACCTACAGCATGCACATCTCCTCCTATGGAACATACAGCATGCACAGCTCCTCTCATGTAACCTAGAGCATGCACAGCTCCTCCCATGAAACCTACAGCATGCACATCTCCTCCCATGGAACCTATAGCATGCACACCTCCTCTCATGGAACCTACAACATGCACAGCTCCTCTCATGGAACCTACAACATGCACAGCTCCTCCCATAGAATACACAACATGCACACCTCCTCTCATGGAACCTACAGCATGCACACCTCCTCTCATGGAACCTACAGCATGCACAGCTCCTCTCATGGAACCTACAACATGCACAGCTCCTTCCATAGAATACACAACATGCACAGCTCCTCTCATGGAACCTACAGCATGCACAGCTCCTCCCATAGAATACACAACATAAACACCTCCTCTCATGGAACCTACAGCATGCACAGCTCCTCCCATAGAATACAAAACATGCACACCTCCTCTCATGGAACCTACAGCATGCACAGCTCCTCCCATAGAATACACAACATGCACAGCTCCTGACATATAACAAACAGCATGCACAGCTCCTGCCACGGAACATACGGCATGCACAGCTCCTCCCATAGAACACACAGCATGCACAGCTCCTGCCATAGAACACACAGCATGCACAGCTCCACCCATAGAAACACACAACATGCACAGCTCCTCCCATAGAACACACAACATGCACAGCTCCTGCCACAGAACACACAGCATGCACAGCTCCTCTCATAGAATACACCGCATGCACAGCTCCTGGCACAGAACAAACAGCATACACAGCTCCTCTCATGGAACCTACAGCATGCACAGCTCCTCTCATGGAGCCTACAGCATGCACAGCTCCTCCCACTGAACATACAGCATGCACAGCTCCTCCCACGGAACCTACAGCATGCACAGCTCCTCTCATGGAACCTACAGCATGTACAGCTCCTCTCATGGAACACACAGCATGCACAGCTCCACTCATAGAATACACAGCATGCACATCTCGTCTCATGCAACCTACAGCATGCACAGCTCCTCTCATACAACATGCACAGCTTCTCTCATGGAACCTACAGCATGCACAGCTACTCTCATGGAACACACAGCATGCACAGCTCCTCTCATTAAACATACAGCATGCACAGCTACTCTCATGGAATCAACAGCATGCACAGCTCCTCCCATGGAACATACAGCATGCACAGCTCCTGTCATAGAACATGGAACATACAGCATGCACAGCTCCTGTCATAGAACCAACAGCATGCACAGCTCCTGCCATAGAACACACAGCATGCAAAGCTCCACCCATAGAACACACAGCATGCACAGCTCCACCCATAGAACACACAACATGCCCAGCTCCTGCCACAGAACAAACAGCATGCACAGCTCCTCTCATGGAACCTACAGCATTCACAGCTCCTCTCATGGAACCTACAGCATGCACAGCTCCTCCCACGGAACCTACAGCATGCACTGCTCTGCTCATGGAACATACAGCATGCACGGCTTCTCTCATGGAACCTACAGCATGCACAGCTCCTCCCATGGAACATACAGCATGCACAGCTCCTCTCATGGAACCTACAGCATGCACAGCTCCTCTCATGGAACCTACAGCATGCACAGCTCCTCCCATGGAACATACAGCATGCACAGCTCCTCTCATGGAACCTACAGCAAGCACAGCTCCTCTCATGGAACCTACAGCATGCACAGCTCCTCCCATGGAATATACAGCATGCACAGCTCCTCTCATGGAACCTACAGCATGCACAGCTCCTCTCATGTAACCTAGAGCATGCACAGCTCCTCCCATGAAACCTACAGCATGCACATCTCCTCCTATGGAACATACAGCATGCACAGCTCCTCTCATGTAACCTAGAGCATGCACAGCTCCTCCCATGAAACCTACAGCATGCACATCTCCTCCCATGGAACCTATAGCATGCACACCTCCTCTCATGGAACCTACAACATGCACAGCTCCTCTCATGGAACCTACAACATGCACAGCTCCTCCCATAGAATACACAACATGCACACCTCCTCTCATGGAACCTACAGCATGCACACCTCCTCTCATGGAACCTACAGCATGCACAGCTCCTCTCATGGAACCTACAACATGCACAGCTCCTTCCATAGAATACACAACATGCACAGCTCCTCTCATGGAACCTACAGCATGCACAGCTCCTCCCATAGAATACACAACATAAACACCTCCTCTCATGGAACCTACAGCATGCACAGCTCCTCCCATAGAATACAAAACATGCACACCTCCTCTCATGGAACCTACAGCATGCACAGCTCCTCCCATAGAATACACAACATGCACAGCTCCTGACATATAACAAACAGCATGCACAGCTCCTGCCACGGAACATACGGCATGCACAGCTCCTCCCATAGAACACACAGCATGCACAGCTCCTGCCATAGAACACACAGCATGCACAGCTCCACCCATAGAAACACACAACATGCACAGCTCCTCCCATAGAACACACAACATGCACAGCTCCTGCCACAGAACACACAGCATGCACAGCTCCTCTCATAGAATACACCGCATGCACAGCTCCTGGCACAGAACAAACAGCATACACAGCTCCTCTCATGGAACCTACAGCATGCACAGCTCCTCTCATGGAGCCTACAGCATGCACAGCTCCTCCCACTGAACATACAGCATGCACAGCTCCTCCCACGGAACCTACAGCATGCACAGCTCCTCTCATGGAACCTACAGCATGTACAGCTCCTCTCATGGAACACACAGCATGCACAGCTCCACTCATAGAATACACAGCATGCACATCTCGTCTCATGCAACCTACAGCATGCACAGCTCCTCTCATACAACATGCACAGCTTCTCTCATGGAACCTACAGCATGCACAGCTACTCTCATGGAACACACAGCATGCACAGCTCCTCTCATGAAACATACAGCATGCACAGCTACTCTCATGGAATCAACAGCATGCACAGCTCCTCTCATGGAACACACAGCATGCACAGCTCCTCTCATGGAACCAACAGCATGCACAGCTCCTCCCATGGAACATACAGCATTCACAGCTACTCTCATGGAACATACAGCATGCACAGCTCCTCTCATGGAACCTACAGCATGCACAGCTACTCTCATGGAACACGCAGCATGCACAGCTCCTCTCATGGAACCTACAGCATGCACAGCTACTCCCATGGAACATACAGCATCCACAGCTCCTCTCATGGAACCAACAGCATGCACAGCTCCTCCCACGGAACCTACAGCATGCACTGCTCTGCTCATGGAACATACAGCATGCACGGCTCCTCTCATGGAACCTACAGCATGCATAGCTCCTCCCATGGAAGATACAGCATGCACAGCTCCTCTCATGGAACCTACAGCATGCACAGCTCCTCTCATGGAACCTACAGCATGCACAGCTCCTCCCATGGAATATACAGCATGCACAGCTCCACCCATGGAACCTACATCATGCACAGCTCCTCTCATGGAACCTACAGCATGCACAGCTCCTCCCATGAAACCTACAGCATGCACATCTCCTCCCATTGAACATACAGCATGCACAGCTTCTCTCATGGAACCTACAGCATGCACAGCTCCTCTCATGGAACCTACAGCATGCACAGCTCCTCTCATGGAACCTACAACATGCACAGCTCCTCTCATGGAACCTACAGCATGCACAGCTCCTCTCATGGAACCTACAGCATGCACAGCCCCTCTCATGGAACATACAGCATGCACAGCTCTTCTCATGGAACATACAGCATGCACAGCTCCTCTCATGGAACCTACAGCATGTACAGCTCCTCTCATGGAACCTACAGCATGCACAGCTCCTCTCATGGAACAAACAGCATGCACAGTTCCTCTCATGGAACCTACAGCATGCACAGCTCCTCTCATGTAACCTACAGCATGCACAGCTCCTGTCATGGAACATACAGCTCAATTACACCTTTGCTTACCCTGTCTCTGCCCAAGGAACACCCATTACTTCCACTCATATTTCTCTCTGCCTCAGTCCATAGAATGCTTTCCCCATGTGTGGATTTCTGCAGGACACATGTTTATCTCCCCCATATTATAATTATTATACTTTATTTGTGAAGCGCCTACATATTCCGCAGCGCTGTCCATGGATACAATTCATTTAAATAAAACAATACAAGACTTGTAAGAGACAGGACAAAATGTACAAACACATACAGGAGGGATTGAGGGCCCTATTCCCGTGGGAACTTACAATCAAGAAGGGTAGGAGGTTGAGAGACAGGAGGTGAGGACTGCAAGATTTGGAAAGATGGTAATACAGAGTTAGATGAGGGAAATGTTAGGTAAGTGAAGTTAATTTATTTTTGAGTTGGGTGGTAGGCTTCCCTGAACAGAAAAGTCTTCAGGGAAAATTTAAAGGAAGACAGATTAGGGCGAAGCCTGACAGCACAAGGGAGAGTGTTCCAGAGGGTAGGTGCTGCACGACAGAAGTCCTGCAGTCTAGCATGAGAGGAGGTGATAGTTGCGGATGCAAGGAGCAGGTCATTGTTGGATCTTAGTGGACGGGCTGGAGTATACTTGTGTATTAGAGAGGATAGGTCGAGAGGAGCGGCGTTGGTGAGAGCTTTGTATGTAAGGGTGAGAATTTTGAATATAATTCTGCTGTGAATGGGGAGCCAATGAAGGAACTCGCAGAGAGCTGCAGCAGATACAGATCGACGGGAAAGGTGGATCAGCCTGGCAGAGGCATTTAGGATGGATTGAAGGGGGGAGCGGTGGGAAAGAGGAAGGCCAGCGAGTAGGTTATTGCAGTAGTCAAGTCGGGAGATAACAAGGGACTGGATTATTTGCTTTGTGGTGTCAGAGCTCAGAAAAGGGCGAATTTTGGAAATATTGCATAGATGGTTGCGGCAGGATGTAGAAAGCAATTGGATATAGGGGACGAAGGATAGATTTGAGTCAAGTGTGAAGCAGCGGACTT
Organism: Bombina bombina; assembly: GCF_027579735.1. Classification (NCBI taxonomy): domain Eukaryota; kingdom Metazoa; phylum Chordata; class Amphibia; order Anura; family Bombinatoridae; genus Bombina; species Bombina bombina. The sequence goes on along the minus strand of NC_069505.1, from coordinate 248,735,626 downwards.
GGGGCGATGGGGAAATGGTGATGCCGTCAACAGGGATAGAGAAGTCAGAAGTCGGTGTAGAGCTTGAGGGGGGATAAGAAGGAGCTCAGTCTTGGACATGTTAATCTTTAGGTGGCGAGAGGCCATCCAGGAAGAAATACCAGATAAGCAGTTGCTGACATGAGAAAGGACAGAGGGAGAGAGAGCAAAGGTGGAGAGGTAGATCTGGGTGTCATCAGCATAGAGATGATATTTGAAGCCATAACTGTTGATAAGTTTACCCAGCAAAGAAGTATAGATGGAGAAGAGTAGAGCACCCAGAACAGATCCTTGAGGGACTCCAACAGACAGAGGAATAGGAGTGGAGGGGTCCCCGGCAAATGACACAGAAAAAGAGCTGTGGGAAAGATAGGATTGAATCCAGAAAAGAGCAGTTTCACAGAGGCCAAAAGAGCTAAGGGTCTGTAGGAGGAGGGGGTGGTCAACTGTGTCGAAGGCAGCTGAGAGGTAGAGTAAGATGAGTATAGAGTAGTGGCCAATATTTTTTGCAGAGAGAAGATCGTTTGTAACCTTGGTAAGGGCAGTCTCAGTTGAGTGTTTTGGGCGGAATCCGGATTGCAGTGGGTCAAGCAAGGAGTTGGCGGACAGGAAGTTGTAAACTAGTTTTTCAAGGAGTTTTGATGTTAGTGGAAGCAGTGATATGGCACGGTAGCTTTCAGGAGAATTAGGGTCGAGGGAGGGTTTTTTGAGTATGGGAGTGACTTTTGCGTGCTTGAAAGAAGATGGGAATGAGCCGGCAGAGAGATAGGTTGAAGATGTTGGTAAGAGCAGGAGTGAGGGTGGAAGATAGGGAGGATATTAGATAGAAAGGGATAGGGTGGAGTGGGCAGGTAGTGAGGTGTGAGGCAGATAGTAAGGAAGAAACTTCATTCTCAGTGGCTGGATGGAAGATAGAGAGGGTGGCAGAGGGAGTAATTGGGCCTGTTGGAATATTGCAGGTTGGTGTTGGGATGTTGCTTCGGATAGTACGTGTTTTGTTTAAAAAGTAGTCTGCCAGGGCTTGAGCACTAAAGACAGACGGGGGGTGGTGGAGCAGGTGGGTAGAGGAGAGAGTTAAAGGTGGAAAAGTGTCATTTAGGGTTTGAGGAAAGAGTAGATATGAGAGAAGAGAAGTAGATTTGCTTGGCTAAGTGAAGGGCAGAAGTGTATGAATGAAGAATAAACTTATAGTGTATGAAATCAGGTTCAGAGTGAGTTTTCCTCCAGACACGCTCAGCAGTACGTGAGCATTTTTGCAAATAGCGTGTATGCTGAGCATGCCAGGGCTGTAACTGACTGCGTGGTATTTTGCGCAGCTGGGAAGGGGCAAGTGTGTCTAGTGCAGAGGAGAGAGTTTTGTTATAGTGGGCTGTAGCGAGATCAGGGCAGGTTATAGTGGAAGTGTAAGGGAGGAGATATTGAATGATTTTTGAAAATTGGAGCGGGTCCACAGCATGTGTATTTCTGCAGGTGCGGGGGCGGGATGGAGAAGTGGGTTTAGCTTTTGCATTAATATTATAGGTGACCAGGTGATGGTCTAAAATGGGAAAAGGGCAACAGGTGGTGTCAGATATAGAGCAGAGGTAGGAAAATACCAGGTCGATGGAGTGTCCATCACGGTGAGTTGGGAGTAGGGTGGATTGTGAGAGACCCAAGGAGGATGTGAGTGAAAGAAGTTTAGAGGCAGCGGGGGCAGATGGGTTGTCAATGGGAATTTTGAAGTCCCCAAGAATTAGGGTTGGTATATTTGAAGAGAGAAAGTAAGGAAGCCAGGCGGCGAAGTTGTCAAAGAATTGGGAGGTTGGTTCAGGAGGGCGATAGATGACTGCCACTTTGAGGGAGAGAGGGGAGAACAGGGGAATACAGTGGACTTCAAAGGAGGAGAAGGAGAGCGATGGGATTGGAGGTAGGTATTGATAAGTGCAGGAGGGGGAGAGCAGGATGCCAACACCGCCGCCACGTTTCTCACCTGGCCTAGGGGTATGGCTAAAGTGAAGGCCACCATGTGTGAGAGCAGCAATGGAAACAGTGCCAGAAGGAGATAACCAGGGTTCTGTAATTGCTAAAAGGGTTAAAGCATTTGATATAAAGGGGTCATGAATGGCTGTAATTTTGTTGCAGACAGAGCGAGCATTCCATAGTGCGCAGGTGAAAGGAGTGTGTGCATGTGGGATTCATTGGATGGAAATTCGGTTATGTGTGTTGCTTTTATTAAAGTTTCTATAAGGAGTGCGTGATTGGTTAATGATGGGAATGAGGCTGGGCCCAGAATTTGGAGAGATGTCGCCTGATGCTAATAGCATCAAGATGGAAAGTAAGAGTAGGTGAGTATGAGATTTATAGCAGTGGGGGCATTTCTGTAAGGTGGTGCATTAATCCTTTTAAAACAATTTTTTAATCTAAATGTAATTTTTTTAATTATTTTTTTTTTCATATCTGAATGTAATACTTTATTTTACTATGTTTTACAGGAACAGACTTTACTTCAGGTCTCAGGTCGTGCTAATTCTTCTAGAGCTATTTTGGCTTTTCTTAAGCGCAACACATAACTTTTAACTTGTAATTTCAGTGCATTTTAAACCTTCTCTAGTAAATCTGTTTTACCATGAATGTGTAATATCAAGTTCCGTGGGCTTTACTGTTCCTTGTGCTTTTACTATGATTTTTATTGAGCTTATTTTAATGAGCACTATACTGTAATAGGCTTGTCTCTACTCTCTATAAAGAAATGTAGGGTATGTCACCTAACAAGACACAAAACTTTGCCTTTAGAGAATCCCATGGAAGACCCAATAGCAATGACAGATGTTTCCAGAGAATTTCACCTGAACGGAAAATATACGAGAATCAGTCCTTGCCTTTTCTTTTCTGTCTCTATCCACTACACTCTCTCCTGTGTCTCTCCAAATGTTAATTTTGATCTCTTCCTTCTTCTCTCTCCCACTCTCTTTATCCTTCTCTCTGTCCAACTGGCACTCACTGTATCCTTCTCTCTCTCTCTTCCTCTCCTCTCTTCTATACCAAAGTCCTTTTTCAACTTGAGACTATAAACTTCTGAAACATAAATCAATATAAATAATACTTTGCATCCATTTTAAATTTACATTTTCTTGCCAAAACACATTAAAATAGTATCTATTGATTTACACAGTGTGGGTAAAAACTGAATGGGAATCCATATCTGTGCTCCTTGGATACATTTTTACATATATGTTAATCCTTTGATCCAGAGATAAAGGCAGCATTATTGAGCGTGCTTTGTAGGAGATAGTATATAGAGGAAGAAATGTTAGCAATGTACTTCTGTAGAGGATATGATGGAAACATGCTGTCAAAGTGGCAAATAGATATTGATACGGCTTTTTACAGCACAATGCACAGCTTAATCAACTGTTTTTCAGAAGGGAAAGCAGATGACAAAAGAAATGGGCCATCAATAAATATACCTTAGGGACCCTCTGTACACAATAATAAAATCTAGTTTTTGTAACATCTGTTGAGATGAGGACAGGATTAAGGAGATCATTTCAAAGGTTCAAACACTTGTTTTGATGTATTTCTCGAGTCAATACCACATCCTATCTCTTAACCCCTGTAATGATCATAAGGATGAACAGTGGTTATATATTTGTTGATACACTGTAGGTTCCAATATTACAGCTACAATGAAAGACTAACTTGAAAAAATAACCACTTTTGTATAAGAATAATAGACAACATACTGTAAAACCTGTTTCATGTAAGGGGTTCGTTTTTCTGGTGTGTATTTGTGGACAGAAGATTATTATTTGGTGTGGGCAATGACACCTATTGAGGGGTATTCTAGGTCATAGGATGTACCTGCATCAGCAAATGCACTCTGGAATTCTCAGTGTATTTATACAAATCTTTATGGTGTACAGCTAGACAATGTACTGTTATTAAAATTAAATTGCAATAAATACCTGAAATTTAGTGATAAATGATAAATTTTCTCAATACTGAGCCATGGCTTGGGCAATGGAGGTCATTGACAAGTAGCAATGAATAAGTAAGACAGTTAAGTGCTTAATTACTATATCTAAAATTGATACATTTATTATAGAAAAATTTATGTAATAAACTGCACTGATAAATATAAATCCAGAAATCAAAGAAGTAGCATTTTCTATATTGAGCAAAGTCAGGGGCAGAGCTGAGGTAATGGAACACATTGAAAGAGGTCAGTTTCCAAGGTAGCAGCCTGGTATGGTGGATTAGTATTATAGGCAGGCTGGTATGGTATGGTGAATTACTACTATAGGAAGGCTGGTATGCTAGATTAGTACAATAGGCAGACTGGTATGGTAGATTAGTACTATAGGCAGGCTGGTATGGTGGATTAGTACTATAGACAGGCTGGTATGGTAGATTAGTATTATAGGCAGGCTGGTATGCTGGATTAGTACTATAGGCAGGTCGGTATGGTGGATTAGTACTTTAGGCAGGCTGGTATGGTGGATTAGTATTATAGGCAGGCTTGTATGGCGGATTAGTACTATAGGCAGGTTGGTATGGTGGGTTAGTACTTTAGGCAGGTTGGTATGGTGGATTAGTACTTTAGGCAGGTTGGTATGGTGAATTAGTATTATAGGCAGGCTGGTATGGTGGATTAGTACTATAGGCAGGTTGGTATGGTGGATTAGTACTATAGGCAAGCTGGTATGGTGGATTATTACTTTAGGTAGGCTGGTATGGTGGATTAGTATTATAGGCAGGTTGGCATGGTAGATTTGTACTATAGGCAGGCTGGTATGGTGGAATAGTATTATAGGCAGGCTGGTATGGTGAATTAGTAGGCAGGCTGGTATGATGGATTTGTACTATAGGCAGGCTGGTATGGTGAATTAGTACTATAGGCAGGCTGGTATGGTAGATTAGTACTATAGACAGGCTGGTATGGTGGATTAGTACTATAGGCAGGTTGGTATGGTGAATAAGTACTATAGGCAGGCTGGTATGGTACATTAGTACTTTAGGAAGACTGGTATGGTGGATTAGTATTATAGGCAGGGGCTGGTATGGTAGGTTAGTACTATATGCAGGTTGGTATGGTGGATTAGTACTTTAGGCAGGCTAGTATGGTGGATTAGTATTATAGGCAGGCTAATATGGTAGATTAGTACTATAGGCAGGTTAGTATGGTGGATTAGTACTTTAGGCAAGCTGGTATGGTGGATTAGTATTATAGGCAGGCTGGTATGGTGGATCAGTACTATAGGCAGGTTGATATGGTGGATTTGTATTATAGGCAGGCTGGTATGGTGGATTAGTACTATAGGCAGGTTGGTATGATGGATTAGTACTATAGGCAGGCTGGTATGGTAGATTAGTACTTTAGGCAGGCTGGTATGGTGGATTAGTCCTATAGGTAGACTGGTATGTTAGATTAGTACTATAGGCAGGCTGGTATGGTGGATTAGTACTATAGGCAGGCTGGCATGGTGGATTAGTCCTATAAACATGCTGGTATTTTAGATTAGAACTATAGGCATGCTGTTATGGTGGATTAGTACTATAGGCAGGTTGGTATAGTGGATTAGTACTATAGGCAGGCTGGTATGGTAGATTAGTACTATAGGCAGGCTGGTATGGTGGATTAGTACTATAGGCAGGTTGATATGGTGGATTTGTCCTATAGGCAGGCTGGTATGTTAGATTAGTACTATAGTCAGGCTGTTATGTTAGATTAGTACTATAGGCAGATTGTTCAGTATAAGCCAGGCAGGGACAATATGCCAGTTATATCGGACAGGATGTTACATGCAATTATTGGTTAAACTGGAATGACACGCAAGTAATGATTACCTTGATGAAATAAGCAGATAATGGCTAGCAGGACACAGTAAATGAGTATAGACAATAAGGACTAATAAGATAAATAGAATGGAGAGTAAAACATGACAACTCTTATAGCTAGCAGAAGAGAACAAATCAATGCTTGTTTTCTTAAGTAGTATGCACAATATGAAGGTTCTATACAACACAGAAGAGGTGCTCACACTCTTAGTAAAAGCAAGGAACCCCCAGCCGTTTGGCAACCCACCTGGATCATAAAATATTGTGAGTGGGCAATTTGTTAGGCACTGGGACATGCAGCACCAAATTGCCCATATATTTTTTTTATAAAGAAAACAAAATTCATATAGGGTGGGCAAATTTTAACACAAATGCATCCCTTCACATCTGTTCTACACCCTAAGTATTAATGGTATCATGGTATCAAACGCTTCTAGGACCCGTCTCCAATTATGCCTTCAGGTGTTGAAAGCACAAGCATACAAAATACTTCTTAGATAAATAGGACAATAAATATGGAATTTGCTTTGTTCATTTTAAAGACATAAGTTGGTAAAAATGAAGCCGTAAGCTACCCAAGGGGCTGACAGCTAAAACTAGTTTATGGCTCCATTTTAGTACCAGGTTTTTATTGAAATATTTTGCACATTGCATGCAGTTGCACGTAGGTGTAAGTTAATTTCTCGGAAATCTCGCAATGACAAGTTTGTTGCTATGGTAACCCAACCTTACACTATAAAATTTACGTTTAACGTCTGCGCTCCTTACCTGTGATTGCCTCTAGAGAGAAATAAAAACAAAGATACATTGAATGATATTATTATTATTTTTATTTATTGAACATGTTTTTGGTTTTATTACATTCTAAAATGTATTGATATTTTTAAGTTTTAATGCTGCCCTAGGCATAGCTGGATTTTGCAGATATGTGCTTGATAATATTTTTATATGTAAATACAGATTGATATTTACATAGAAACATAACTCCAACTAGTCCTATACCTGGGCCAGAAAAAAATTAATAAATATAACAATAATTTATAAAGTGAAACACTTGTATTGCTTAAAAACTTTAATATCTCAATGGAAAAGAGGCCTCAAAAAAGCGTATTTTTCCTCTTTTACACCTTGTTCAGTATGCCCTAATGTTTGAGACGTTATTGACAGCTCCCAACACAGTTTTATCTGTTTGCGCGTTTAGTGGAAACCGGACGTAAATTTGAAATTTGGACTTCTATTATTTTGTGTGGGATGCATAATTTTTTGCCAGCTGCTCGTAATGATGGAAAAACACAGTATTGAAAACTGGCGATAACCATTTTGTGACCTTGCGAAAAAACAATTGCAGCTGAGTTCCTACCAAAATGTATTAGAAACATACAACTCAGCAATCCTATTGCATACAACCTTTTTATTTTTATGTTTGTGGTTCATATTATGTTCACCAATACAGAAGTGAGTGTTATCCTTATCAACCAGTAGTATATAATTAACTCCTAGGCATAAGTTCTGCACAAACTTGCCTCAAAATAAGCCAGCCTTGCTTTCCCCCAAACATAAAATAGCTAGAGATTGTCAGTGTAGGGCAACTGCTGCACTGGTCATGCCTTGTGCAGAAGCTGCATGGTTTATAGTTTCTGAAAATGCACTTTTTGGATTTATGTTGTCCCTGTAAAGTTCAGTTAAAGGGACACTGAACCCAAATTTTTTCTTTCATGATTCAGATAGAGCATGCAATTTTAAGCAACTTTCTAATATACTTCTATTATCAATTTTAATTTGTTCTCTTGCTATCTTTATTTGAAAAAGAAGGCATCTCAGCTAAGGAGCCAGCAAATGTTTGCTTCAGTACCATGGACAGCACTTGTTTATTGGTGCTGACCAATCAGCAAGGACAACCCAGGTTGTTCACCAAAAATGGGCCGGCATCTAAACTTACATTCTTGTTTTTCAAATAAACATACCAAGAGAATGAAGAAAATTTGATAATAGGAGTAAATTAGAAAGTTGCTTAAAATTGCATGCTCTCTCTGAATCACGAAAGAAAATTTTTGAGTACAGTGTCCCTTTAATAAGTATGGACTCGTGTTTCTGAAATTATCCTTTTTTCGTATGAAATTTTTATAATCATTAGTCTGTATCATGTCTACTTTTATTCTTTCTCTTAACTAGTTTGTTACTGTGTTATTTATTTTAATATACAGGCAGATTACACTGAATGCTATACACAACTCATGATAATTATGGCACTATGAGTTATTAGGAAGGATTTCAATTCTGAGAACACTAAAGATTTTTTAATTGCTACTTTTTTTTTGTCCATTTTAATTTCAAATTTCAGTTTGCAGACAAAAGTCTGGAAGTACCTATTCAAGGAAAACAATGTTCGTATTAAATCTTAAAGTGGAAGATAGGAAATTAATTGTACAAAGTTCTCTAATTATCAGAAGATGTCATTAGCACATATTGTACAAGCCAGACAGGCTGTGTGATGGAAACTCTCCTGGGACAAAAGAAGTGAATTTAGTCTCCTGATAGATATTTGCTTCTAACATAATACCAATAACAGAATTAATATCAGATCATATAAGTGGAGAGGTTTTGGTCTCAGCAGTACTAAGCATTGATGAGTGCCTCACTAAAGGGATTTACCTTCAAATTAAGTATTTAAGTCATGAAAGTCCGTGACAATCATAATCTATTCTAAAATTACTTTGCTACCTCAGGCGTGCCCGGCAGAGAAGGACAAATTCAGTCCCTCTGGAAAGCAAATGTATTATTTTTTTTATCAACGATTCAAGCCAGTACAAGAACTTTATTTATACATATATATATATATATATATATATATATATATTTATTTCTATCTATCTATCTATATATATATATATATATATATAAATATATATATATATATATATATATATATATATATTTTAAAATTATGGTGGAGATAAAAATCTGAGATTAAAATCCTCCATGTCTAAAAAGTAAAAGCTAATTTCCTATGCAAATTTTTTTGTATTAAGATATATATATATATTCACAGTATATATATATTGATGTTACTGAAGAAGAATTAATCTGATGTAAAGAGCAGGTAAGCAGTGAACAAGTGCTGTTTGAGCACGAAACATGTCTGCTCTGTGCACCTGCATCACAACCTGGATTTTAAATTGTCCAGCATAGGACTATCTGTTTGTTTTTAATATGTCCTAATAAACTTTTTAAATTTGTACATACTGCGGGCTGTGAGCGCTTTTTCTATTTGGACTTTATATATATATATATATAATAATTTAAAAGAGAACTATAGAAATCAGCGCTAAGTGTACCGCCCCCAGACCAATACTCAAACTACTAGAGTATGAACCGGCTGCCTAATACCTGAAATATGGACAAATGATAGGTCCCCACCTAACACTGTCCTATTTCCAATTAGTGAAAAAAATGTGGATAAGAAGGTTGGTATCAAGGCGCACTGTTCACGTGAAAGTATACAGATATGTATCAATATATTTGACAGAGGATGTGTAGTATAAATCCCTAACACATAATATTGCAATGATATCAAGTGTAAATAACCAAAATATCAGTTGACATAAGATCCAGATAAACTAAGCCAACATTATACATAAAACTGTGTAAAACACACCCAAATATTAACTAATTTGATTATGGTATAAAATATAGACTTTTTAATTCTTCAAAAATAAAAGCGGTTTTGAAATGTATAATTAAATACAGTCTCTTCAGTTGATCTCCTTACGCGTTTCAAAGGTTTTAAAGGAATAGGCTACCTTCTTCGTCAGATACGACACAAACCTCTGACGAAGAAGGTAACCTATTCCTTAAAAACCTTTGAAACGCGTAAGGAGATCAACTGAAGAGACTGTATTTAATTATACATTTCAAAACCGCTTTGATTTTTGTTTCCTGCATGTATGGTTGATGTGTTCTGGCATATATGTTCTTGGAAATCGCATCTGTTGTTATCAACTAATTTTACATGTCTAACTGATACCTCATATTGGATTGAGGTTTGCAAATGTGAGCATTTTATACATAGTAAATAAAAACGCTTTTAAATTTACATACAGTGTTGCACTATTGGTTTGCATTTGTGTTTCCTTTCTATCTGTCTATGACACATCGTGCTGCTGAGAGGAGAGCATAAAACGAGAAGAAAATACTTCTACCATATTGAGGGGGCATAGAAGCGGTTTCCTGGATTGCTGTGGGACGTTTTTCCTTAAAGGGACATATTTACTTACCTTATAGGATTGAGGTCATTTTTAGTAACCATCTCTAGTGTGTGGATTTCATAAGAATAAGATCTTACACCATGCAAATTGGGGACTAACTTGTTTGTGTATACAGGGAGTGCAGAATTATTAGGCAAATGAGTATTTTGACCACATCATCCTCTTTATGCATGTTGTCTTACTCCAAGCTGTATAGGCTCGAAAGCCTACTACCAATTAAGCATATTAGGTGATGTGCATCTCTGTAATGAGAAGGGGTGTGGTCTAATGACATCAACACCCTATATCAGGTGTGCATAATTATTAGGCAACTTCCTTTCCTTTGGCAAAATGGGTCAAAAGAAGGACTTGACAGGCTCAGAAAAGTCAAAAATAGTGAGATATCTTGCAGAGGGATGCAGCACTCTTAAAATTGCAAAGCTTCTGAAGCGTGATCATCGAACAATCAAGCGTTTCATTCAAAATAGTCAACAGGGTCGCAAGAAGCGTGTGGAAAAACCAAGGCGCAAAATAACTGCCCATGAACTGAGAAAAGTCAAGCGTGCAGCTGCCAAGATGCCACTTGCCACCAGTTTGGCCATATTTCAGACCTGCAACATCACTGGAGTGCCCAAAAGCACAAGGTGTGCAATACTCAGAGACATGGCCAAGGTAAGAAAGGCTGAAAGACAACCACCACTGAACAAGACACACAAGCTGAAACGTCAAGACTGGGCCAAGAAATATCTCAAGACTGATTTTTCTAAGGTTTTATGGACTGATGAAATGAGAGTGAGTCTTGATGGGCCAGATGGATGTGCCCGTGGCTGGATTGGTAAAGGGCAGAGAGCTCCAGTCCGACTCAGACGCCAGCAAGGTGGAGGTGGAGTACTGGTTTGGGCTGGTATCATCAAAGATGAGCTCGTGGGGCCTTTTCGGGTTGAGGATGGAGTCAAGCTCAACTCCCAGTCCTACTGCCAGTTTCTGGAAGACACCTTCTTCAAGCAGTGGTACAGGAAGAAGTCTGCGCATCCTTCAAGAAAAACATGATTTTCATGCAGGACAATGCTCCATCACATGCGTCCAAGTACTCCACAGCGTGGCTGGCAAGAAAGGGTATAAAAGAAGAAAATCTAATGACATGGCCTCCTTGTTCACCTGATCTGAACCCCATTGAGAACCTGTGGTCCATCATCAAATGTGAGATTTACAAGGAGGGAAAACAGTACACCTCTCTGAACAGTGTCTGGGAGGCTGTGGTTGCTGCTGCACGCAATGTTGATGGTGAACAGATCAAAACACTGACAGAATCCATGTATGGCAGGCTTTTGAGTGTCCTTGCAAAGAAAGGTGGCTATATTGGTCACTGATTTGTTTTTGTTTTGTTTTTTAATGTCAGAAATGTATATTTGTGAATGTTGAGATGTTATATTGGTTTCACTGGTAAAAATAAATCATTGAAATGGGTATATATTTGTTTTTTGTTAAGTTGCCTAATAATTATGCACAGTAATAGTCACCTGCACACACAGATATCCCCCTAAAATAGCTAAAACTAAAAACAAACTAAAAACTACTTTAAAAAATATTCAGCTTTGATATTAATGAGTTTTTTGGGTTCATTGAGAACATGGTTGTTGTTCAATAATAAAATTAATCCTCAAAAATACAACTTGCCTAATAATTCTGCACTCCCTGTATTGTACTATTTGGACAAACCATTTTAAGAACTGATTGATTCATCACAATTTTCTCTTGTGGAACTAAGGGGGAATAATATTATTCTAGGACTCTTTTTGACCTTTGAAGAATTAAAAAGTCTATATTTTATACCATAATCAAATTAGTTAATATTTGGGTGTGTTTTACACAGTTTTATGTATAATGTTGGCTTAGTTTATCTGGATCTTATGTCAACTGATATTTTAGTTATTTACACTTGATATCATTGCAATATTATGTGTTAGTGATTTATACTACACATCCTCTGTCAAATATATTGATACATATCTGTATACTTTCACATGAACAGTGTGCCTTGATACCAACCTTCTCATCCATATATATATATATATATATATATATATATATATATATATATATATATATATATATATATAAGTTATTTTATTGACCCAGAGTATCTGAATTTCAATTATAATCTTGGTCCTGTAGCATTTAACACAGTAATTGCTCGATCAGTGCAGGAGATTTATATCACTCTCTAACTGACTATACAACAAAGGAGATAAGAGGCTTCTGGACTAATATGTATATCTAAAAAAATGACGCTTTAACAAGAACTTTTTTTAATGCTGGACTGTGCCTTTGATATATATTTGCATGGACCATTTGTCATACAAAGTTTTAGACTGAAGCAAAAAAAATAATTCTTATTTATTGTATATTTTAAGTGCAGAGGTGAAAATATCTTGGAACAAAATTAATTAAAAAAAATAGTATTTTGGATATCTGAAATCCATGTTAGTTCAGGATGTTTAAATATGGCATTTGATATACAGTATACTGTACAATCAAAAATGTTTTACAGTACCTTGTAATACGGGTGGAATTAAGCTTGTGCGCAAACAGCCACAAAAACCCAATATCACTTGCACGCAAACAATAGCGTGCCGCTCGTAATCGAACCCATCGTTTTTACTGTCCTTTTAATTATCTAACACAACGACAAAGCGGGAAGCAAGCAGCATCCGAAGAGTCACAGAACCCAAGATTATTTAGTTTGTTTTATTGTTGCTATAGCTAACATTAGACAAAATGAATAGTGGAATATAAATGTTAAATTATATCATCTGGATAATATTTTGTACTAATGCCTTTAATACTGTGGCAGTATAATTACACTGCTTATTACTCGTACTGCATTTTGCTATCATTTCATCTTTGTATCAGTATAATAATGATATAATCTAATATTAGAGAGGATGAATGCAAAGCTTATGTTTTAATAATCTTCATTAAAATGACACTTACTCATGACACCAAGGTCAAGATAAAGGTGATTAATAGAAAAATACATTAACTTAATTCCTTTGTAGCGTACTTGTGTCACAAACTACTGACACCGGCCGCCACATTCTATATTCATACAGTAAAGCACAGAAGTAGGTACCAGTTCAAGGGCTAAAATGCATCTCTAGAAAAGCCAAGAGTTGAATTACTCATTGCTTGTAGATAGCTGTTGGCTGCCAACAAAAGTAGCACCATTCAGAAGTTTATAAAGCTTTCAGACTTTTGTTTTGTGTTCAGTACAGCAGCAGAATATTAGTTTTGGCTCCTAATGAAGTCTACCGTAGTTGAAAAATGTATTTGAGGTTCAGACATAGGGGTATATTTATCAAATGTCAGCATACGCTGTCGGCATTTATCATAGCACAAGCATTTCACCAGAAATGCTTGTGCAATGCCGGCTCCTGCACATTCACAGCCAATCGGCCCGCTAGCAGGGGGTGTCAATCATCCCGATCGTATTCGATTGGGATGATTGCTGTCCGCCACCTCAGAGGTGACGGACCACTGCGTCTTAACTTAAGTTTCAGGTGGACCTGAAACTTTGGGGGTAGATTGCAGCATCGGCTGCTTGATAAATCTACCCTTAAGTGCTATTGCATTGTCTTTTTATCATGCACGTGTTGTTTATACAAATCGACTGTATTTACTGGTCCTTTAATTACAGAATAGATCCTCACGGTCCTCGGAGAACGTTTGCCTCTATAGCTCCTTACATGTAAAGAGGAGATGCTACATTCTGGTGAGCCCTCCTATTCTATTATACCTAATATTTGGTCCTTGCTCAACCCGTTTTGTCCCAAATGGAGCTGGAGCTATACAGATTTAATACGGCACTTATTATGTGACTTATTGTCTTGTATCATCTGCTCTTAAAGGCATAGTACATGTTATGCTTATGTACTGAAATGAGAATGTATGTCGGTCACTACTGTTCTAGAGCTTCAGTATTAGATTGTTTGCTTTCCTGATCTGTTACATTTAAAAGTTAAGTGGTTCAAGAGTGACCAGTTTTGTTTTGGGAAAGAAAACTCTTGGCTAGATTACGAGTTTTGCATTATGGTGAAAAAGCAGCATTATGGCTCTTTTTCACTACTGTTGGTATTACAGGTGTTGTAGGTATAGCTGTACCACATACCATTTTGGCTGTCACGCAACGTAACTACCGCACCTTTCAAAAAGTCCTTTTTCAATGGGACTTCCATAGCAACGGTATTACGAGTTTGCCTGTCCGGCCAAAAAGTGAGCAGTACAGTCTATAACTTACTACAAGATCTGTACCACCACCTGAACGTCAGTAGTTATGGGTTTTATGTTACAAAGCTGTAGCATAAAACTCATAACTAAAGTGCTACAAAGTACACTAACACCCATAAACTACCTATTAACCCATAAACCGAGGCCCTCCCGCATCGCAAACAATATAATACATTTATTAACCGCTAATCTGCCGCTCACGACATCGCCATCACTATAATAAACATATTAACCCCTAAACCGCTGCTCTCCTGCATTGTAAACATTAGTTAAATATTATTAACCCCTAATCTGCTGCCCCCTATGTCGTTGCCACCTACATACACTTATTAACCCCTAATCTGCTGTCCCTAACATCGCCACAACCTACATTACTGCTATTAACCCCTAATCTGCTGCCCCAAAATCGCCGTCAGCTAACTACACTTATTAACCCCTAATCTGCTGCCGCCAATGTCAGCGCCACTATACTAAGGTTATTAACTAAACCTAACCCTAACGTAACCCTAACCCTAACACCCACTAACTTTAACATAATTAAAATAATTCCAAATAAATTATTCCTATTTAAAACTAAATAAATACTTACCTGAAAAATAAATCCTAAGCTAGCTACAATATAACTAATAGTTACATTGTAGCTATCTTATGTTTTATTTTTATTTCACAGGTAAGTTTGTATTTACTTTAACTAGGTAGAACAGTTAGTAAATAGTTATTAATTATTTAATAACTACCTAGCTAAAATAAATACAAAGTTACCTGTAAAATAAAACCTAACCTGTCTTACACTAAAACCTAACATTACACTAAAATTAAATAAATTACATTTAAAGAAAACAATTATCTAAATTACAAAAAAATAATAAGCACTAAATTACACAAAATAAAAAAGAAATTATCAAATATTTAAACTAATTACACCTAATCTAATAGCCCTATCAAAATAAAAAAGCCCCCCCCCAAATAAAAAACCCCATAGCCTACACTAAATTGCCAGTGACCCTGAAAAAAGGGCCTTTTGCGGGGCATTGCCCCGAAGAAATCAGCTCTTTTACCTGTAAAAAAAAAATACAAACAACCCCCACCAGTAAAGCCTACCACCCACACAACCAACCCCCCAAATAAAAACCTACCTAAAAAACCTAAGCTCCCCATTGCCCTGAAAAGGGCATTTGGATGGGCATTGCCCTTAAAAGAAAGGGCATTTAGCTCTTTTACTGTGCCCAAAGTCCCTAATCTAAAAATAAAACCCACCCAATAAACCCTTAAAAAAAACTAACACTAACCCTCGAAGATCCACTTACAGATTTTGAAGACCAGACATCCATCCTCATCCATCCTCATCCAGCCGGGAGAAGTCTTCATCCAAGTGGCAAGAAGTCCTTAATGAAGCCGGGAGAAGTCTTCATCCAAGCGGCACGAAGTCATCCTCCAGGCGGGCAGAAGTCTTCAACCAGACAACATCTTCTATCTTCATCCTTCCAACGCGGAGTGGCTCCATCTTCAAGACATCCGGCGCGGAGCATCTTCTTCTTTCGATGGCTATTGAAGAATGAAGTTTCCCTTTAAATGATGCCATCCAAGATGGCGTCCCTTGAATTCCTATTGACTGATAGAATTCTATCAGCCAATAGGAATTAAAGGTGAAAAAATCCTATTGGCTGATGCAATCAGCCAATAGGATGAAGCTTCAATCCTATTGACTGATCCAATCAGCCAATAGGATTGAGCTCACATTCTATTGGCTGTTCCAATCAGCCAATAGAATGCGAGCTTTGGTTTTTTAGGTAGGTTTTTATTTGGGGGGGTTGGTTGTGTGGGTGGTGGGTTTTACTGTTGGGGGGTTGTTACAGGTAAAAGAGCAGATTTTTGGTGGGCAATGCCCCACAAAAGGCCATTTTTAGGGCACATTGGCAGTTTAGTGTAGGCTAGGGTTTTTTTATTTTGGGGGGGCTTTTTTATTTTGATAGGGCATTTAGGTGTAGGTGTAATTAGGTGTAATTAGTTTAAATATTTGATAATTTCTTTTTTATTTTGTGTAATTTAGTGTTTATTGTTTTTTGTAATTTAGATAATTTTTGTTTATTTAATTTTAATGTAATGTTAGGTTTTAGTGTAAGACAGGTTAGTTTTTATTTTACAGGTAAGTATTATTTAGGTAATAATAGTAATTTTTATTTAGATTTATTTTAATTATATTAAAGTTAAGAGTGTTAGGGTTAGGGTTAGACTAAGGGTTAGGTTTAGTGGTTAATATATTTATTTAGTGTTAGTGGTGTGGGAAGCAGAGGTTTAGGGGTTAGTAACTTTCGTATAGTGGCTGCGGCCACGTTGGGGGCGGCAGATTAGGGGTTAATAAGTGTAGGTGGGAGGCGGCGACATTGGGGGCGGCAGATTAGGGGTTAATAAGTGTAGGTAGGTATCAGCGATGTTAGGGGCGGCAGATTAGGGGTGTTTAGACTCAGGGTTTATGCTAGGGTGTTAGGTTTAAACATAAATTTTCTTTCCCCATAGGAATCAATGGGGTTGCGTTACGGAGCTTTACGCTTTGTCATTGCAGGTGTTAAGCTTTTTTTTAGCCGGCTCTCCCCATTGATGTTTATGGGGAAATCGTGCATGAGCACATCAAAGCAGCTCAAAGTGTGCGGTATGGAGCTCAACGCTGCCATATTGCCCACAAACGCCGTTTTTTGGAAAACCTGTAATAGCAGCGCTATTAAAGGTGAGTGGTGGAAACAACTTGCAAGTTATTACCGAGCCACTCATAACGCAAAACTCGTAATCTGGCTGTCTATAGAGGGTTAAAGGGCCAGTAAGGTCAAATTAAACAGTACATTTATTTCTATTAGTTAATTTGCTTCATTCTCTTGGCATTCTTTGTTGAAAAGCATAACTAGGTAGGTGCATGAGCAGCAAGAGAATAATGCACTACTGGGATCTAGTTGGTGATTGGTGGCTATAAATACATGGCTTTTGTCATTGGCTCACCCACTTTGTTCATTTAGATTCCAAGTGGTAAATTGAAATGTTGTTTAAAATTGTATAATCTATTTAAATCAATACATTTTTCTTTTGTTTCATGTCCCTTTAATTAAAATCAAAGCTTGGAGGTTTTGAGAATATTCTTTATATATCTATGGACAATCTGCGCTGGCTTATTGCTTTCCTGTTGATTTTTTTTTGGGGGGTGTATGATAGTTGTTTAAGTTGATGTAATTTGTATTTAATGCCTTTTGTAATATAAACCTCAAAAAATAAGAAATAAAAATAAATCTTGCTTATACAAGATCAAACAACGTTAAAAAATTTAAATGCAAACGGTATTTACTTTATAGATATTAGGGTTGCACCGATACCATTTTTTTAAGACCGAGTACAAGTACCGATACTTGTTTTCAAATACTCGCCGATACCAATTACCGATACTTTTTTTTTTTTTTATGTCATGTGACAGTTAACCAAGCACAATACAGACTAATTATTTAAGATTCCTTCTTTATAATTATGAAGGACTGTAACTTAAAAGACATTATGAAATAATAAAACAGTTTTATTTGTCATAAAGTTCACAGAACATGTTTATAAATAAAAATATTACAATAAAATATATTAATAATAACAACAAATAACAAATATAAAATCACAACCAACCAAAAGTGCAATACAGTAAAAAATAGAACAGCGCATTGTTTAATCATGGGGAACAACACTATGGGCTAAATTACATTTGACTGGTAAGCTTTACCAATGCTCTCATTACATGTCCTACTCCATTAAAGTCTATGGAGTTAGAAATGTGAACAAAGCATTGATAAAGCTTAACAATCAAATGTAATCTAAATCTAGTCCTATAATTGCAGGATGAGTGTTCATTGGAATTAACTTACTTTTTGCCATGAGTATTCTTCCTGCAATTATATAAGCTAACCTATGGATGTTCCTCAGAGTACAGTATGTTTTAAACATCATTGTGCAAGATGAGAACTAGCAGTAAAAAGCCAATTTAGCAATTAGAATAATTTTTCAAAAGTTAGTGGCAAGTTCTTTTTAAAGAACAGAACAGAAGCCTCTCTGCATGTTCAGCTATAAGTCTGTTTTTGCTATCAGTAAGGAGGTTCGACTCTAAGTTGAACAGTCTTTCACTTTCCACACTTCTGCATGGAGCAGAAAGATATTTTTGGACCATTTTAGCCAGAGTTGGAAATCTCAGTTTATTAACGGACCAGTACTTCAGGGGTTTGTCTGAACGGGGCACAGTGATCTCTCCTACAATAATACAAATAACAGCAATTTGTATTGGCAGAACAGTAGTAAACAATTATTAGTTTAGTCTCCACTTCAAAATGAAATGGGAACATGCAGTTTGAAAAAACGCCACAAAATAGCATATGGGTAGGAAGTGGAGGTATCGGTTTAAGTATCGGTGCATTTGCACGAGTACAAGTACTCATGCAAATACTTGGTATCGGTACCGATACCGATACTAGTATCGGTATCGGTGCAACCCTAATAGATATAGATGGCCAGAAAAATGCATACACAAAATATGGCCCCTGCACACACTGATGTGGAAGCCCTATATCCATCTGTCTGTCTGTCTGTCACACACACATACATACACATACACTCACGCATATACACACAAACATATAAAAAATAAACACATAACCACACATACATGCACTGACACTCACACACATACAAACACACACATATATAAACAAATACACACAAACATACACATAAACTAACACATATACACACACATAGAAATAAACAAACATACACATACACATACACACATTCATATAAACAAATACACACAAACATACACATAAACTAACACATATACACACATAGAAATAAACAAACATACACATACATACACACATATACACACATTCATATAAACAAATACACACACATACATACACACAACACACACACATACACACAACACACATATACACACACACATATAGACACATACACACACATACACACATGCACATACATACACACATATACACACAAGCACACACATACACACAAACACATGCACACAAATACACACACACACACATACATACATGCACACACATACACACACACATACATGCGCACATGCATACACACACATACAAGTGCACACATACATACATACATGCACACACATACACACACATATATACACACACATACATACACACACATACATACACACACATACACACACACACACACATACACGCACACACACACATACACGCACACACACACATACACACATACACACATACACACACATACACACAAACATACATACACACACATACACGCACACACACACACATACATACACACACATACAAGCACACACACACACACACACATACACACACACACATACACATACATACACACACACATACATACACACATACACGCACATACACATACACGCACACACACATGCACACATGCACACACGCACACACATACATACATACATACACACATACACGCACACACACACATATAAACAACACACACATACTGGGTTGACAGATGACGTTGAGCTGTAAGGCGATAAAACCAACTCTCTCAGACACGCTAGGTGCATACAAATATCACAGACCTAACATCACAATTTTCTTGCTGCATGCACTTAACCCTGCATTTAGCGTAATTATTCAATTACAACTTGAAAGGTTAGAAACTTTTTTTTCATAACAAACTCATATTCTCTACACATTATCTCACTTTGGAATATAATTAATCATCGTCTGTCACAATTTTATTGTAATGTGAGTTCTCTTGAGTCAACGCTTTATTTTCCTATTCATACATATTCGTCTGACCTTCCCACTCAGACCTCAGGTGGATTTCAACCCATCGTTTAGAAATAACGGGATTTTGTTAAACTCATTTGTCAGGCACATTATCAGCTCACAAGCACCAGGATCTTTGCATATGTTAGCATTTTCCTTATAGAGACATCCACACATTAACCTGGGTGACATCTGTCAGTGTTGACAAAATTACTTCTTGAAATTGCAGTAAATAGTAAATCAAGCATTGAAAGTTTTGTGGTTTTTTTTCCCCTACCTTTAGGATAAACCTGCAGAAAATATGATCTACATATTGGACTTTATTAAAGGACAACGCAATGCAGTAAAATTACATAATTCTCAAGTACACAATAACAAGACAATGCAATAACATTTACTCTGAATTTCAAATAAGCAGTAGATTTTTTTATATGACAAGTGTATTTTTTCTCCCATTTTCCAGCCCCCTGTATCATGTGACAGACATCAGCCAATCACAGACTAGTATACGTATAACCTGTGAGCTTGTGCACATGCTCTGTAGGATCTTGTTCCCCAGAAAGTGTAAATATAAAAAGAATGTGCACAATTTGGTAATGAAAGTAAATTGGAAAATGTCTTAAAACTGCTGCTCTATCTGAATCTTAAAAGTTTATTTTGAGTTGAGTGTCGCTTTAAACATCGGACAGAAATTATCCGCTGGACAGTATAATCTATCCACATTTAACATTGCAATGCCACCCCCTGCTTGCTGGCAGCCTATTGGCTGCTATCAGGGGCTGTCAATCATCCCAATAGTGGACAGGTTAAGGAGCAGTGGTCTTAAGACCGCCACAGCATAATTATTGTTTCAGACGAGTCTGAAACAACTGGCCTCCAAGCAGTAATTATTGCTTGGTAAATGGAGACCAGTGTGCTGCAGCTAATCTAATAGACTGCTGCTTCTTTCTTACACTCTTCTCGCCCTCTGAGGTGGTGAAGAGAAATCACCAAGAGCTCGCTTCTCTCGCACAAGTGAAGGGGCTGGCATTGCATACTCATTGGATTAACAAATCAGCTGCCGTATGTAGTGAAGGTGTGCAGACAGCTTCCCAAGTTGAGAAGCTGCCCGCATGCCTTTTAATACATGGGGCTCTTAGTGTTTTTAGGTATGTAAGCGGTAGACCTTTGAAAAGGCAAAAAAAAATTTTTGGCCGTATCGATCGTCACAAAAAAAGCTGTGGGGTTTTCTGAATTTGTTTATTAACCAGGAGCAACTGAAGAGTAGCATAGACTTAAATAAAGTTTAAGTAGTAGCTAGTGCTACTGCTAGAAGCCAGCCACAGCACAAAACATTTTTTTAAATATATTTATCTACATTTTTAATGTGGTCAGGATTGGTAAGAACTAAACTGATTAATTGAGGACACTGCTGAATCACAACTGTTCGTTGGTTGATAATGCCAAACTGTAATTCTGGACTCTTTCCCATCTTGGTAATATTACTGATTAGCATATCAACCTACTAGGCCTGGATGCTGACCTTATTAAGGCCGCCTACCTGCATACAACCAATGTTTATGCACAGTTGCACAAAAGGTGGGCAGCATGTTAGGTAAGAGATGCACTTGTCCCACTTTGAATGTCGCCCAGTGCTGTCTCTTTTTAAATGATGAGGTTATGCTTCTGGGAGCATGCAACTCCCCCCCATGGAGACAGAGGACAGGAGTAGTCTGGTTTGTCTATGACTAACTCAGTCATTGAAGTAGTGCCCCTTGTCAAGTGCTGCCTGGGTCCATTTGACCCACTTGGTCCCATGGTTGAGCCTGCCCTGATTTAGCTAATGCTCTTTGGTTGATATGTACTTTTAGCAAATGTTTGTTGGTTGATATGTACTTTTAGCTAATGTTTGTTGGTTGATATGTACTTTTAGCTAATGCTCATTGGTTGATAAATACTTTCAGCTAATACTCGTTTGTTGATATGTACTTTTAGCTAATGCTCGTTGGTTGATAAATACTTTCAGCTAATGTTTGTTGGTTGATATGTACTTTTAGTTAATGTTTGTTGGTTGATATGTACTTTTAGCTAATGCTTGTTGGTTGATAAATACTTTCAGCTAATGTTTGTTGGTTGAAATGTACTTTTAGTAAATGCACGTTGGTTGATTTGTAATTTAACCTAATGTTCATTGGTTGATAAATACTTTTAGCAAATGCTTGTTGGTTGATAAATACTTTCAGCTAAAACTCGTTGGTTGATATGTACTTTTAGCTAATGTTTGTTGGTTGATATGTACTTTTAGCTAATGTTTGTTGGTTGATATGCACTTTTAACTAATATTCGTTGGTGATAATTTTTAGTTAAAGTGCCTTGGTTGATATGTACTTTTCAGCAAATGCTCATTGGTTGATAAATACTTTTAGCTAATACTCGTTGGTTGATATGTACTTTTAGATAATGTTTGTTGGTTGATATGTACTTTTAGCTAATGTTCATTGGTTGATAAATACTTTCATCTAATTTTTGTTGGTTGATATGTACTTTTAGCTAATGTTTGTTGGCTGA
Source organism: Bombina bombina (assembly GCF_027579735.1). Classification (NCBI taxonomy): domain Eukaryota; kingdom Metazoa; phylum Chordata; class Amphibia; order Anura; family Bombinatoridae; genus Bombina; species Bombina bombina. The sequence continues at coordinate 248,712,879 of NC_069505.1, read as the reverse complement.
TATGCACTTTTAGCTAATATTCCTAGGTTGATATGTACTTTTAGCTAATGTTCGTTGGTTGATAAATACTTTTAGCAAATGCTCGTTGGTTGATATGTACTTTTAGCTAATATTCCTTGGTTGATATGTACTTTTAGCTAATATTCCTTGGTTGATATGTACTTTTAGCTAATGTTTGTTGGTTGATATGCACTTTTAGCTAATATTCCTTGGTTGATATGTACTTTTAGCTAATATTCGTTCGTTGATAAATACTTTTAGCTAATGTTCGTTGGTTGATAAATACTTTTAGCAAATGCTCGTTCGTTGATATGTACTTTTAGCAAATGCTCGTTGGTTGATAAATACTTTTAGCTAATACTCGTTGGTTGATATGTACTTTTAGTTAATGTTTGTTGGTTGATATACACTTTTAGTTAATGTTTGTTGGTTGATATGTACTATTAGCTAATGTTCATTGGTTGATATGTACTTTTAGCTAATGTTTGTTGGTTGATATGCACTTTTAGCTAATGTTTGTTGGTTGATATGTACTTTTAGCTAATATTCATTGGTTGATATGTACTTTTAGTAAATGTTTGTTGGTTGATATGTACTTTTAGCTATTGTTCTTTGGTTGATAAATACTTTTAGCAAATGCTCGTTGGTTGATATGTACTTTTGGCTAATGTTCGTTGGTTGATATGTACTTTTAGCTAATGTTTGTTGGTTGATATGCACTTTTAGCAAATGCTCATTGGTTGATATGTACTTTTAGCTAATATTCATTGGTTGATATGTACTTTTAGTAAATGTTTGTTGGTTGATATGTACTTTTAGCTATTGTTCTTTGGTTGATAAATACTTTTAGCAAATGCTCGTTGGTTGATATGTACTTTTAGCTAATATTCGTTGGTTGATATGTACTTTTAGTAAATGTTTGTTGGTTGATATGTAATTTTAGCTAATGTGTGTTGGTTGATATGTACTTTTACCTAATATTAATTGGTTGATATGTACTTTTAGCTAATGTTGGTTGGTATGTACTTTTAGCTAATGTTCCTTGGTTTAAATGTTCTTTTAGCTAATATTCATTGGTTGATACTTTTAGCTAATGCTCATTGGTTAATATGTACTTTTAGCTAATGTTTGTTGGTTGATATGTACTTTTAGCTAATGTTTGTTGGTTGATATGTACTTTTAGCTAATGCTCATTGGTTGATAAATACTTTCAGCTAATACTCATTTGTTGATATGTACTTTTAGCTAATGCTCGTTGGTTGATAAATACTTTCAGCTAATGTTTGTTGGTTGATATGTACTTTTAGTTAATGTTTGTTGGTTGATATGTACTTTTAGCTAATGCTCGTTGGTTGATAAATACTTTCAGCTAATGTTTGTTGGTTGAAATGTACTTTTAGTAAATGCACGTTGGTTGATTTGTACTTTAACCTAATGTTCATTGGTTAATAAATACTTTTAGCAAATGCTTGTTGGTTGATAAATACTTTCAGCTAAAACTCGTTGGTTGATATGTACTTTTAGCTAATGTTTGTTGGTTGATATGTACTTTTAGCTAATGTTTGTTGGTTGATATGCACTTTTAACTAATATTCGTTGGTGATAATTTTTAGCTAAAGTGCCTTGGTTGATATGTACTTTTGGCAAATGCTCATTGGTTGATAAATACTTTTAGCTAATACTCGTTGGTTGATATGTACTTTTAGCTAATGTTTGTTGGTTGATATGTACTTTTAGCTAATGTTCATTGGTTGATAAATACTTTCAGCTAATTTTTGTTGGTTGATATGTACTTTTAGCTAATATTTGTTGGCTGATATGCACTTTTAGCTAATATTCCTAGGTTGATATGTACTTTTAGCTAATGTTCGTTGGTTGATAAATACTTTTAGCAAATGCTCGTTGGTTGATATGTACTTTTAGCTAATATTCCTTGGTTGATATGTACTTTTAGCTAATATTCCTTGGTTGATATGTACTTTTAGCTAATGTTTGTTGGTTGATATGCACTTTTAGCTAATATTCCTTGGTTGATATGTACTTTTAGCTAATATTCGTTGGTTGATAAATACTTTTAGCTAATGTTCGTTGGTTGATAAATACTTTTAGCAAATGCTCGTTCGTTGATATGTACTTTTAGCAAATGCTTGTTGGTTGATAAATACTTTTAGCTAATACTCGTTGGTTAATATGTACTTTTAGTTAATGTTTGTTGGTTGATATGCACTTTTAGTTAATGTTTGTTGTTTGATATGTACTTTTAGCTAATGTTTGTTGGTTGATATGTACTTTTAGCAAATGTTCGTTGGTTGATAAATACTTTTAGCTAATATTCGTTGTTTGATATGTACTTTTAGTTAATGTTTGTTGGTTGATATGTACTTTTAGCTAATGTTCATTGGTTGATAAATACTTTCAGCTAATTTTTGTTGGTTGATATGTACTTTTAGCTAATGTTTGTTGGTTGATATGCACTTTTAGCTAATGTTTGTTGGTTGATATGTACTTTTAGATAATGTTCATTGGTTGATAAATCGTTTTGGCAAATGCTCGTTGGTTGATATGTCACCACATTAAGATCTGAATTTGCTCAGATCTTATATTTCACAAGCATAAATCCAGCTTTGAAAAAAGCTAAAAGAAAACAAAAACACAGCGAGGCTCCAACTCAAGTGAATTTATTGGACAAAAAAGAGAGTGCACTCACCAGATAAAAAGATAAAAAGCGCCTTTATGTCAAAAAGATCATGCAGATCACGCCAGGCAACAGTCCGTGTATGGGGCACTTGGAGCGCAATAGTGTTAAGCAGCTCATGTGGATAAAGTCCCCACAGGAACAGTTGGTGTTTCAGCATGTGTATGCAATTTCCAGGATGTCAGGCGCATGGTATTTCCTCAACGCTTTTCTCCTGAACAGGGATTGGGCTTTCTCAAGAGGGGTGAGCTGTGAGTAGTCGGATGTGAATTGGACATCCGACTTCTCCTTAAATTGTCCATATTTAAAGTGACAGTGGGTTGTCTAATAAATCTGTCAGACTACACAAAGTTTGATACATGTAACATCAAATATCAAAGAAGCAAGTTAAAAAATAAACATATGTATCAATTAACAAGTAAGTTATTTCATACATAAGATAGTTTCTCAACACAATCTTAAAGAGAATGATGCAATAAAAACATTTGAAGGTAGTGCAAAAGGTGTATAAAATATATAGACACTTAGCGTTACACTAGAAAAGAGGAGATACTTATGCTAAAATATTCTTAATGACTAAGATATGATAAAAAGTAAATAGGAAAGGGATAAAATCGTATTTCATAATTTAATAGAATTTATAAAGAGTATGCAAAAGAGACTAAAAAATTAATTGTATGAATCAATGATATATATTAAAAAAATAATTGAAAACATTGGAAACATTAAAAACAATAAGAGCTTATATGTTAGCCAATGTGTGGGAAATGGAATAAACAAATTTTATAAAATTGTACTGAGATTGTGTAAAACATTAAGATCTGAATTTGCCCAGATCTTATATTTCACAAGCTTAAATCCAGCTCTGAAAAGAGCTGAAATCAATGAGTGGTCATCCTTCCGCATTTGGCAGCTAACGATGCTGCCGAATGCCCATGTCCAGTACTTTCTACTATTACTAAGTGATTTATAAGCAAACTGTGCTTTTCGTACTAAATAGCAAATGAAAATGAATTAAAAGTGCCTTTTAGCCAATAAGCATTAATTGGATCTACAAAACTAATACTTATGTGATAGTTATAAATTAAATTGTAATAGTTTTTGTGTCTCATTTTTCCAGGCAAAAAAAGCACAAAAAAATATTTAATATGAACGTTAGTAAACTTTTGAGTACAATTTCCCCAGAGACATGACTTGTTCTAATAATTGAAACATTGCTTTATTGAGCTTTTGTACTCATGTGGTAAATAGCATGAATACACAGTAGATTTCTATACATTTTAGTAGGACATGTATAATAGTCATTAAATGTAATTAAATAGATTCAATTATATAAATGTAGTGCCATTTGCTTACCTATTTCTCCCAATTTTCTGTGATTTGGAAAATGTCCTGAAGAAAATCCTGGTGACAAAACAAAACAAAAACAAAATCAAATTAATAAAATACAAACTATTATTGATTCTAATAATAATACATATTGTTGTGAGATGACAAACAGTAACTAATTGTTAATTTATTTGGTTAAATATTCCTGGAATGTTACTCTGTTTTCTCACTGATTATAGAATAAATAAATTAATTTAGAAAGATAAAGTCCATATACACAGGAGACCACAACCATTATTTTGTTACATGCACACAAATATACACATACATAGACACATATACACACACACATACAAATACACAGACATACAAATACACACATACACACACATACATACACATAAACACACACACACATAGATAAATACACATATACACACACACATACATACACATACACACACAGTCATACAGACATGCTCACACATACATACACATACACACACACACACATACACTCACATATACATAAATACACATACACACACATATACACACACACATACATACATACACACATACATACACACATACATAAATACTCATACACACATACATATACATATACATACACACATACGCACACATATATACACACACACATATATATATATATATATATATATATATATATGTAATCAATGTAAATATTTGCATAGGAAATTAGTACATCTAGGCAAATATCCCCGCTTCCTTTAGTACATCTAGGGGATACTTGCCTAGATGTACTAATTTCCTATGCAAATATTTACATTGATTTAATTTTGAGACATGGAGGATTTTAATTTCAGTTTTTTATCTCCCCCCATAATTTTAATGATTTTTTTTATATATGTATAAACACACACACACACACACATATATATATATATATATATATATATATATATATATATATATATATATATATATATCTTCAACTAAATTGAAAAAATTATAGAACACAGTAGAACAACTTGCATTTTAATATTAACAATATTTATCTATAAATATGCATGCCATTTCTTTAAATAAACACTTAAAATGTGCTATAGAGATCATTGTTCATTATAAGGAAGTCCTGGAGTTTCTTGCTGCACTAGAGAGTGTGTAAAGTATCTATCCCCATGCAATACACAAAGAAAGAGTCTCTGGCACATTATACTTAAGGGACAGTATACTATAAAATTGTTTTTCCCTTTAATGTGTTTCCAGTTACTTTTTTTTACCAGCTGCAGAGTATAAAATGTATGAGATTTGCTTTTTAAAGGTTTATTTATTTATATGAATTAGCTGATTTTGTGTTTTGAAGCCACAACCTAATAAAATGGGATGAGCTTGTAGGTATAATCAGATCTCATTACTTTATCATACTGTGGACATATACATGTGTCTGTATCTTATATCTGTAGGTATAATCAGATCTCATTACTTTATCACGTTGTGTACATATACATGTGTCTTTATCTTATATCTGTAGGTATAATCAGATCTCATTACTGTATCACACTGTGTACATATACATGTGTCTGTATCTTATATCTGTAGGTATAATCAGATCTCATTACTGTATCACATTGTGTACATATACATGTGTCTTTATCTTATATCTGTAGGTATAATCAGATCTCATTACTGTATAACATTGTGTACATATACATGTCTTTTTCTTATATCTGTAGGTATAATCAGATCTCATTACTGTATCACACTGTGTACATATACATGTGTCTGTATCTGATATCTGTAGGTATAATCAGATCTCATTACTGTATCACACTGTGTACATATACATGTGTCTTTATCTTATATCTGTAGGTATAATCAGATCTCATTACTGTATCACACTGTGTACATATACATGTGTCTTTATCTTATATCTGTAGGTATAATCAGATCTCCTTACTGTATAACATTGTGTACATATACATGTGTCTTTATCTTATATCTGTAGGTATAATCAGATCTCATTACTGTATCACACTGTGTACATATACATGTGTCTTTATCTTATATCTGTAGGTATAATCAGATCTCATTACTGTATCACACTGTATACATATTCATGTGTCTTTATCTTATATCTGTAGGTATAATCATATCTCATTACAGTATCACATTGTGTACATATACATGTGTCTTTATCTGATATCTGTAGGTTTAATCAGATCTCATTACTTTATCACACTGTGTACATATACCTGTGTCTTTATCTTATATCTGTAGGTATAATCAGATAACATTACTGTATCCCATTGTGTACATATACATGTGTCTTTATCTGATATCTGTAGGTATAATCAGATCTCATTACTTTATCACACTGTGTACATATACATGTGTCTTTATCTTATATCTGTAGGTATAAACAGATCTCATTACTGTATCACATTGTGTACATATACATGTGTCTATATCTTATATCTGTAGGTATAATCAGATCTCATTACTTTATCACACTGTGTACATATACCTGTGTCTTTATCTTATATCTGTAGGTATAATCAGATCTCATTACTGTATCACACTGTGTACATATACATGTGTCTTTAGCTTATATATGTAGGTATAATCATATTTCATTACTTTATCAAACTGTGTACATATACATGTGTCTTTATCTTATATCTGTAGGTATAATCAGATCTCATTACTTTATCACACTGTGTACATATACATGTGTCTTTATCTTATATCTGTAGGTATAATCAGATCTCATTACTTTATCACATTGTGTACACATACATGTGTTTGTATCTTATATCTGTAGGTATAATCAGATCTCATTACTGTATAACATTGTGTACATATACATGTGTCTTTATCTTATATCTGTAGGTATAATCAGATCTCATTAATTTATCACATTGTGTACATATACATGTGTCTTTATCTTATATCTGTAGGTATAATCAGATCTCATTAATTTATCACATTGTGTACATATACATGTGTCTTTATCTTATATCTGTAGGTATAATCAGATCTCATTACTGTATAACATTGTGTACATATACATGTGTCTTTATCTTATATCTGTCTATAAAACAATCACCAATAATTGGAGAGAACAATTGAAAATTAACATTTTATTACTTTATCTCTTCTATAACCCACTGGGAGTCTAATTTCTTCTACTGGCTGTGTCAACACAGCTTGGCCTCGAGGCAAAAAACTTTCAGGATGGGTGGGGATACCACAGGCTAAATAAACTATTTCAAATGCCAATATAAGGGTAATGGAAATACTTGTAAACAATTTAACAAACTCCAGCAGGTAAAGTGGATTATTGGGAACAAATTAAAGGGGAGAACATTTTTGAGTAAACTTTCCCTTTATCTTCCCTGCATTGTACTTACACTACTGTATATACTAACACTACTGTGTATACTTACACCACTTTATATACTTACACTACTGTGTATACTTACACCACTGTATATACTTACACTACTGTGTATACTTACACCACTGTATATACTTACACTACTGTGTATACTTATACTACTATATATACATATACTACTGTATTTACTTACACTACTGTGTATACTTACACTACTGTATATACATATACTACTGTATATACTTATACTACTGTATATACTTACACTACTGTATATACTTATACTACTGTATATACTTACACCACTGTGTACAGTATACTTATACCACTGTATATACTTACACTACTGTGTATAGTATACTTACACTACTGTATATACTTACACTACTGTGTATACTTACACTACTGTATATACATATACTACTGTATATACTTACACTACTGTATATACTTATACTACTGTATATACTTACACTACAGTGTACAGTATACTTATACTACTGTATATACTTACAGTACTGTGTACAGTATACTTATACTACTGTATATACTTACACTACTGTATATACTTATACTACTGTATATACTTACACTACTGTATATACTTATACTACTGTATATACTTACACTACTGTGTACAATATACTTATACTACTGTATATACTTACACTACTGTATATACTTACACTACTGTGTACAGTATACTTATACTACTGTATATACTTACACTACTGTATATACTTACACTACTGTGTACAGTATACTTATACTACTGTATATACTTACACTATTGTATATACTTACACTACTGTGTAAAGTATACTTATACTACTGTATATACTTACACTATTGTATATACTTACACTACTGTATATGCTTACACTACTGTGTACAGTATACTTATACTACTGTATATACTTACACTACTGTATATACTTACACTAATGTGTACAGTATACTTACACTACTGTATATACTTACACTAATGTGTACAGTATACTTATACTATTGTATATACTTACACTACTGTATATACTTATACTACTGTATATAATTACACTACTGTGTACAGTATACTTACACTACTGTATATGCTTATACTACTGTATATACTTACACTACTGTATATACTTATACTACTATGTACAGTATACTTATACTACTGTATATACTTACACTAATGTGTACAGTATACTTATACTATTGTATATACTTACACTAATGTGTACAGTATACTTATACTATTGTATATACTTACACTACTGTATATACTTATACTACTGTATATAATTACACTACTGTGTACAGTATACTTATACTACTGTATATGCTTATACTACTGTATATACTTACACTACTGTATATACTTATACTACTGTGTACAGTATACTTATACTACTGTATATACTTACACTTATAGGCAACAAATAAAAAAAAAAATTAAAACAAAAATGAAATCTTAAAAAGACAACTAGTCATTAACACAGGGAGCCAGTGTATTGAGGAGAAAGACACTTAGGGGTATATTTATTAATGTGCGAGCGGACATGATGCGATGTAGCATATCATGTCCGCCACACATCGATAAATGCAGACAACATACGCTGTCGGTATTTATCATTGCACCAGCAGTTCTTGTAAACTGCTGGTGCAATGCCGCCCCCTGCAAATTCGCGGTAAATTGTATTAAACAGGGTTGATTTCTGTCCGCGGCCTGAAGGCTCGCCGGAAAAAAGGGGCATCAAGCTCCATACGGAGCTTGATAAATCGGCCCCTTAGGAGCAGATTTAACAAGTCCTGTAGCAAATCATGTTTGCCCGACACTGCTAAATGCTAAATTATATGAGGTCCATGGAAGGACAGGACCTAGGTGGCGGGACTATCCGTAGCTTGTTCGCCGTTAACTGGTGAGTGCTTTAATTTTTCTTCCAAATTGCTTAGGGACAGCTATACGCTGCTTCTTAACTTACGTTTCCGGCGAGCCGGAAACTATGTGGGTTTTTGAAGGAAATTAAAGGGACATGAAATAAAAATGAAACTTTCATAATCCAGTTAGAACACATTTTAAGAAACTTTTCAATGTAATTCTATCATAGAAAAAAAATGGAAACATTGAAATAAACCCATAGTTATAGTATTTAGTCTAACATATTACATATTTATGTCTCTTTAGTGCTATATTAAATAAAAAATAATAACTACATATGTGTATAAATATATATATATATATATATATATATAAATATTTAGCCTGTTCATTTATTTTAAGATAAACCAAAACGATTACTAAATTAAAATTATTTATGTAGCCCTTGTATTAAAACTGTATATTAATTGTTACAAATAGATTTGAGCCACAAGGTTTAAAGTCCTACAGTGATATTAATAAACAGTGTATCTCCTAGATTCAGTAACTTACTTGGCACAAAAAAAACTACTAAACCTTTGCAATAGTTCACAGGGTCTATGACATTAGTAATTAATCACACACAAAAAAAAAAAAAAGAATAAACAAGGTCAGACAAAGGAAGTTAAGCTTTAAATGTCCAATGACTGATGCAGATCGCTGGACCTTGTGAAATACCCCAGTGGGCTTCTTAAAGGCTTTTCACTTAATATTTTGACCTATTTGTAAATAGACGGTAACCTGGGACATTGCAACAGACGTGTGCAAACTAAAGGCCTTTATTCACATCACAAAAGCGCTAATGATAGATTTCTTAGATATTGTTAGATGCTAGATCCCTCCTCCCACAGATGCCCTTGTTAAAAACATCATGTAATTTTTTCATTACTCATAAAAAATTAAAGTGTTTAAAAACCCTAAGATATGTTAAACTCATAGGTACAATCCTCTTTAGGAGCACTGAAGCTCCTGAGCTGGACATGAGCAGTGAGCCAATTAGGAAACGCAACGCTAGGTAGCCACCAATTACTGACCGTTTCCTACTTAAATGGACCAAATTTTCTTCCCTTAATTTCTCTGGTGACATCATCATCATGGCTAAGTCCCCGAAATGTCAATTCCCTCAGCCACCTTGTAGCAGCCTTAAGTGCAGAGGGGGCGGTGATAACCTCTGAAAAGCCCCCCGTCCCGCCTTTGGGATTACCATATATGGTTGTCACCCACACTTAAAAAGACAGAGTATTGTAAAAAAATTCCCATTTAATTTGTTCTCATGTTTATCCATGTTACCTGCTCGAATGTATTGTTAACACATGACTTCTTTACCTTTACTTTGGCATTTAAAATATATTTTTTTACCTGTGTTATCCCACCTATACTAAAAAAAGCAAATACCTAAGTACTGAGTATAGAAAAGCTATGTAAACTTAGTCATCTGTAGAAATGACACTTCCAGTGGGAGGTAGGAGAGATAAGTAATAACATGTTCATTTTCAATTGTTTTCCTTAAGTAATTGGCTTTGGTATTCAGACAGAGATAAGATAAGGAAGCATGTGTGTGTAGAAAGTGATATAATAAGCAGACCCGATTCCCCTGTTAGCTCAGCCCATTTTAATAAATTGCTGTGTCAACTAACAAAAACAGCTATTTCATGTACAAAAATGAACTCATTGGGGTCAATTTATCAAGCTCCGTACGTAGCTTGATGCCCCGTGTTTATGGTGTGGCATCAGACTCGCAGAAACAGAAGTTATGAAGCAGCGGTCTAAAGACTGCTGCTACATAGCCTGTCCGCCTGCTCTGAGGTGGTGGAGATAAATCAACCCAAACCTATACGATCGGGTTGATTGACACCCCCTGCAGGGGGCGGTATTGCACCAGCAGTTCACAAGAACTGCTGGTGCAATGATAATTTAAAGTAATTCTGCATATGACGACCAAGTGTCGTCAACCACTCTTCAGGGGTTAAACAATGTGTCATTCCTACTTTTCATAATAAGGATGTGAGACCAAAGAATAGAACCTTTTCAAACAATCATAACTGAAGTCCAAGAAACATACATTATAACATAAGTGATGGGGTAAAAAAAGACCCAACATAAACTTTGTGAGGTGTTCCCTACCCATATTATTATTATTTATTTGTATAGAGCTGACAAATTCCGTAGCGCTGGGTACAAAGATAGGGGTATACAATGACAAGGATTTGTGATAAAATACAAAACTAAACAAATCTAGTACAGGAGGAAGAGGGCCCTGCTCCGGAGAGCTCACAGTCTACAGGTTTAGGGTGCAGAGACATAAGGTTGGGGGTAGCTTGTGACATTGGTTGTAGTTGCAGCAGAGAGTCAGGCAGTTCATGTATTAGTTTGGTTCGGATGAGGGATGGAGGAGAGATGGTAAGCCTCTCTGAATCAGAGGGTTTTCAAGGAGCGTCTGAAGCTACACAAGGTTTGAGACAGTCTTATGGAGCGGGGTAGAGAGTTCCATAGGACAGGAGCAGCATGTGAGAAGTCTTGGAGACGGTAGTGGGACGTAGAAAAAACAGGAGTGGAGAGGCGTAGGTCAGAGGTTGATCGAAGAGCACGGGTCAGAGAATATTTGGAGATGAGAGAGGAAATATAGTTAGGGAGTTAGACTGTTGAGTGCTTTGTAAATTAAGGTTAATACTTCAAACTGTATTCTGGAGTGTATGGGGAGCCAGTGTAGAGACTGGCAGAGCGGGGTAGCTAATGTAGATCGGCGACTTATGTGCATGAGTCTAACTGATGCATTCATAATAGATTAGAGGGAGGAAATGTTGCGTAGGTGTGCACAGCAGGATTTGGAAAGTGCTAATTTATCTTTATTTTGTCATTTGAAATAGCTATTTTTTCTGTTGAAACCACAACCTACACTAATACAGTTTAAATACTGCAGTATTTGCTATTGAAAGGCTATGTAAACAAGAACACATCCCAGTCGGGGTGAAAGTGAAAGCTCAGTATATTTCAAATGATGTTTTGTAGTAGCTTTGGATACAATGAACAATTATCAGCTGCTTGTTGACTAAATTGACCCTTTGCAAAAATATGGGGAATTAATTTGAAGTACCTCAGAAAATATGAAAAAAGAACAAGCCCCACAGGAAGTAAAGGTTATGCATTAACAATGTTGGTGTGTGTAGATAGATATAGATAGATAGATAGATAGATAGATAGATAGATAGATAGATGATAGGTGATAGACAGATGATAGATGATAGATGATAGACAGACAAACAGATAGATAGATAGATAGATAGATAGATAGATAAAGAGATAGATAGATGATAGATAGGTGATAGACAGATGATAGATAGGTGATAGACAGATGATAGATGATAGACAGACAGATAGATAGATAGATAGATAGATAGATAGATGATATATAGGTGATAGTCAGATGATAGATGATAGACATATAGATAAATAGTTAGATAGATAGATAGATAGATAGATAGAAAGATAAACAGATAGATA